>NC_068566.1:36937378-37246121 GCF_025698545.1 Gossypium raimondii
GTTGTCCACTACCCTGTATACGCAAAGTTTGAGAAGATGGACCCTAACGATTACGAAACGCTTCTCTATTTCTAGAACTTTTATCCTCCCTCTAGAATGTACCATGAGCTTTCCTCTTGATCTCTTCTGCCTCAGCGAGCTTGTGAGCCCTTTCATACAAATATGCTAAACTTTGTGTTTTATTGTCTATGAACAAATACTGTACGTGCTCATTTAAGACTCCCATGATAAAAGAATCAATGGCCTATTGATCTTCTAGATTCTTTGTATTAACATTATTGCGTGAAAATGCTTAACATAATCTTACAAACTTTCTCCTTCTTTCTGTTTAACAGACATCAGGCTCATAGGTGTATTCATTATTGTCTTGTGCGCTCAGAATCTACCCAAAAACATCTGTCCTAACTGTGAAAAACTTTGAATAGAACCTTGCGAGAGGGACAAGTACCAATCCTTTTCACTTCCTTTGAGGGTTGTTGAGAAAGTTTTACACTTCGCAGCATCGAAAGCTCCCAACACATTCATGTAATCATTGTACTGTATGAGGTGTGCTCACGAGTCCCTTCTACCTTCGAACATTTCTTTAGAGACCTTAAAATCTGACGATAAACTCACCACTGCCACCTCAACAACCAACGAATTATTGGAAAAGAATAGCCAATCCATGTCCTAATAATCCAGATGCAAAGCTCGCACATCTATTCGTAGAGCATCTATTTTATTCTGCCAAGGTTTTGCATACAACCTAAAACCACCCTCATGAACATTGATATTACCATGGAGATCAGAGTCATCAAATTGTACCTTCTTCTTGAGTTCTTCATTTTGTTTCAACAACTCTTGCTGAAATGCTTGTTGTTGTTCATATCTAACACTTTGCAAAGTCACTTGCTTTCTCATCAACCTCATTATTTCTTGAAGAGCAATAAATTGTTGTGGAAATGCCTCATAGTCAAAAGAGAATGATAACCCCTGGCTAGAAGGGTTTCCATGACCGACGGGGACATTCAAGTCCAAAGAGTTTAAGGCTCCTGCATGAGCCAAGTTACCTAGGTTCTCTAGTCGATCTGCAAACCAACCAACGAATAAATCCATCTCACTAGGTTGATTCCTAGCACCATAATTCTCAAGCTGTCTAGAAAAGAAATCGATGGGGAAATTGTCATAAGGGTGAGCCATTTCTAATTGAGAATCTGAATATCGAAATTTCTCCACGCTCACCGCACCAAATTATTAAGTATTTTGATGTGTATCTTCAAGATGGAGAAAATCGAGTATTTATAAAACATGGTTACTATTCATTGAAGTGAAGTCCTAGGTAGCTCAATGCATGCCAACATGTATACTGTTTTAGACTTAACACATGTTCATTGGTCCACTCACTTAACTTTGCAACCTTTACCTGTGAACACTTAGGGGCATGCAACCTAGGCTCGCGAGCCCTCCTCACGAACCCCCCCTAATGTAGGGCTTGCGGACTGGGCTTGAAAGCCCTCCTCTTAGGTCACAGGTCGGCAGTTCGGGTTTTAGGTCGGTAACGGGAAATACAAAAACAAAATCGTTGATTCCCTATCCCAATCGAGTTAAGCAACTTAAAATTGAAAATAAAAACCCAACAATCGACTTAAACGAATACTCTTTGATTTTTTTATTTCTAGTTTGTTAAACAAAATAAAAATAAAAATCGTTGACTCCCTAATCCCAATCAAATTTTCCAAAATTCTTAAATCCAAAATTCCCAAAATTTGGGTCTTGGGATGAATCATTCTTATAGGTCAAAGGGAGCTCTTTTTCATGGTGAAAGGCACAGATTGTTGGCGAAAAAACAATGAATCGAGAATTTAAGAGAAGCGAGAAAAATATGTTAAAGAAAAAAATAGAAGAAAATTTGAAGAAACAAATAGAAATGAATCATTCTTTCTACCAACAAAATAAACAAATATTTTTTTTAAGTTTTGAAGTCCTCTTTTTAACCGTTTAGGTTTTCTTTCCTAGCCTACAGCGTTACATGTCATTCTTTCACTGGAACATGTGTTTGTGTAAAAAGTTAACACTACTAAATTAGGGAATAAAAGATCATATACCACATTAGACAAATTAAAAATAAATTAGAGTATGGCATTGAAATTTTTGTCAAAGTACAGACGAGCTTTTGTATTATCCCAAAAAATTCTGTACATGAAACACCTCCCTCCAAATCTTGAATTGCATTAGTGTGGAGAAATTGTGTCGCTGTCAAAAATGGTGGCCACCTCCACTCATCACCCATCAGCCGTTCATTTTTTTAAAAGCAAGTGGCCATTTGTCTTATTCAACATAAATTTTGAATGTCTGACAAAAATGGGCGAACAAGTTATCCAGTTTTGCAAGGTAAAATGTTTGTTGACTGGTTTTATTATTAATTAATTAGATTTGAAAAACGTGGTAATTAAAAGTCTTAGAGACATTGAAAACTGTATATTAGTTTGAATGTGCATCTTTTCAACATTTCTTTGTAAAATATACAAAGCAATTATAGTCCATAATCTAACTTATTATACATATTGTATGAATTAGCAGAAGAAGAAGCAGCCTGGAAAGTAAGATTAGCATGGGCATGGGACCCTTGAGGAATATAAAAATGACGACAAGAGATCAACTTGTGGTCTGGGCCCCCCACGATACTTCCTCTGTCTATCCTAGAAGCTTGTCTGAAATCTCCCCCCTTCAACTGCTTTTTCTTCCCTCTATATACCCCAACTCTTGCCTTTCCACTCAAATCAACTCTTTTTCCTACATATGCCATCTTCTGAAGAAACATTAGCCTTGGAACTCATTCCAGAACATCTTCTTACTGACTTTGCTTCCATGGATTCTTTTCTTGCCAGTCTTCATCATATAGTGGAAGCCCCACAATTCTCTCAAATCCATAGCCCCAATCAGATGAAACAGTCTACTCTAAGCCAACGCCGTCCTTCTATAAACGTCGCCATTCCCGCACCGAAAGTGAACGTAAGCGACGAGCAGAGGCATTACAGGGGTGTTAGGAGACGACCTTGGGGTAAATTTGCAGCTGAAATTAGAGACCCCCACAGAAAAGGTGCGAGGGTTTGGCTGGGAACCTTTGATACCGCCATTGAAGCTGCTAAAGCTTATGATGAAGCTGCGTTTAAGCTTCGTGGAAGTAAAGCTATATTGAATTTTCCTCTTGAAGCTGGAAAATCAAGTTCAGCCCACTCTGAATTAACTAAAGCTTGTATAAAAAGGAAAAGAGAGGAGGAAGAAGAAGAAGGGAGAGTGGAGAGTAAAGTAGTGAAAAGAGAGAAGGAGGAAAACGCGGTGAAGGAGACGGGAAGTGTGACGCCGGGAGTATGTTTAACGCCGTCAAATTGGACGGGGTTTTGGGATAGTGAAGATATGAAGGGAATATTCAGTATCCCTCCCTTATCTCCGTTATCTCCGTTTGGGTATTCAGGGCTTGCGGTTATGTGAAACGCTTTTGGTGGGTTTTTGGACGCCGTTAACTAAAATCAGGAATGGTTGGCTGACGTGGCTAGTTCAATTATCCGAAGATAGAAATTTGTTCAATCATTAGTGTACATACTCTACATTGCGGCCCAAGCCTTTTGTTTTACTATAACATTCTATTTCTTCTTTTATTTTTTTTAGTGAATGATAATTTTAAGTGATTATGTTATTTACTTTAATAATTGAATTATATTCGTCCTTTTGATTACTTGATGGATATGTCAGATTAAAATTTGATTATTATAAAGTATCCTTTTATTTATTTTTTATATAATCCATGTAGAATTTTGTTGAGCTAGCGGTCGTATTAAATAATTGGTAATTAAGCTCCAACGCTTCGTCTATTAATTGTAAATTATTTAGTCATAGAATCAATCCACTATAAGTCTATTAATTGCATGACTAATCTCCTTGTTATATATCATTACGAAGCAATATATATTATGTTTTTGTCTAATGACCTTGTCATATATGTATTACACTCATAAGATATCATTGATCCCTTTAAGTTAAAATTTATTCACCTAATCCAATCTATTTTATCTCATTATCACCATTATATCTTCTATGTTGATAATGATAATTACTTACAAACAAATGATCCAAGGCCACATTTCATTCATAATTCATACAATACCATCGAGAAGATATCATTTTCTCTTTATGAATTCTGCTATTATGAGTGAAGTCATGCCATATATAAGTCATGTACTCGATATACCAACTTTCAACTCACTTCCACGAGAGCTCAGTGTTAGCTCGATAATGGGTAAAAATTCAATCGAAATAACCAAGAGGGGGGTGAATTGACCTTTTAAAAATATGACTGAAGCAATAAAAGCACATGAAACAATTAACACAGCGATTTAGAGTAGTTCGACCCCAATTGCCTACTCCACTACCTTAGCTTTCCACAACTAAGGATTTTCTCAAATTTAGTAATTTGATCAACCTTTGAGGATAAGGTTTAACCTTACAACTTTCTTAAGATTTTTACACAAATCTTAAGACTCAAAGTCTCTCAAAGACAAACAAATAAGCAAATAAAGAAATGACCCTTACAAGATCAAAATGTTTGCCAATTAAGCACAATTACAAAAATAAAAAAAACACTTGAGTTGATAGAAAAATAATGAAGCTCACAAGTGTATGTAAGAAAAGAATGAAAAAATTAAGCACAAAAGTTGTTTGATTGATCTTTAGACTTCAACAATCTTTTTTGTTGTTGCAGGACCTTTAGAAGTTGATATTTATACCCTCCAATTGATTTCCAATCATTGTGGTTGTTGGTATATTGATTAGAGCCATTGAGGATGAAAATATCAGTTCATTAACTTCACCTGCACCAACAAGTATTGATACTTTTTCTATGAGTATCGATACCAACATCACTTAATGCCTAATTTAGTGACCGTTGAATCATTTCTATCGATACCCATAGAAAGTAATCGATATCAAATAAAAAGTATCGATACTTGATAAATACTTTACAAGTCAGAATGTCAATTTCATATCAATAAAAGTATACCATTATTGATACTTGAAGAAATTTATTGATACCAACAAAAGGTATTGATACCATATCGATACTTGGTAAACATTTTGGAAAAGCAGAATGTCATTTTCAGATTGATACCAAAAATATATCGTTAAAATCTTGGTTTTATCGATACTTAATAAAATTATTGATACTTGACAAAAATTATCGATCATGGATCGGTACTTTTTGGCTTGAAGCAAATTTAGCTTTTGAAAATTGCATAAGACTTTGTTTTAACTAACTTGGCTTTGAAAAATTTTCTAAGTATAAGTTCAATATTTTTTCTTTTAAGATATCATTTAAGATAAGTTTTTTCAAGTATTGTTTTAAAATGATTTTGATTCAAAACATAATATTTCTTATATCAAAATTATTTGCCAAGTAAAACTTAGTTTAACACTTAGGTTTTCAATATATCAAAACACGAGTTATGTACACATAACTAGTCATTTATCCGAATTGAGATAAGTTATACCATGAACGTCACGAGTGAATAAATACCTAAATGATAGATAAATTCAACTTGGATCCAATCTAATGTATTGTTAGTCTTAACAATCACATCTATTTGTCTATTTCTAGAAGTCAATTGCTTTGATAACCAAGATAAGCTATCTCCCAATTAAACTTATAGACAACATAATAGTTTCCTATTTGTTTTGAATCAATAACCCAATTTGATTCTTATAGACTATGAACAATTTAAATTACCTACTAATATAAGTTTTCTTCACTTATTATAATATGTTCTTATAATGTAAATTAATATTAATTAACTCTTGAGTAATCAAAAGTTAATAGTTTTTGTACATTTGCTTTTCATGCAAAAACTATGGAGTACAAACACAAAAGATATAACTAATTAATCATGCAAAAATTTATTTATTTATTCAACTAATTTGAAATTTACAAGTAAAATGAAGAAATCAATGCACAAATCCTAATAGATGGTTCACACAATATTGAGGTGTTGAAAATCGCTACAAGAGAAAAGATAGTAAATATAATCAAGGTAGAAAGTTCTTGAAAGACCCACCTAAAACTAAGGATGGGTATAAGTGAGGATTATCCTCCACTGGTCCTAGGTTTAGATACATAATCGGGGCTAGTCTTGTGGTGGTCGATCACTTAGGTAGCATAATAGCCTCCTAGATAGGCAAAGATGAAATTAACGTGAATTAGATGAAATCCCACATGTGTTCTGTGTGAAAGGAAACTCAATACTAGTCTTTAATTAGATAAGTCAAAGATGTACCATATAGAAAGTGGAAATGTCTGCAAGAATCATAGCTAGCATGGCATTGTCCATAGATGAAGTCATCATTGCTGAGGTCGAGACGATGCGAGGTGAGGATGAGAAGACAAGTTTTGACAATGTACTGATAACAAAAATTGTTCCCAGGTCTCAATGTGGAAGTCGCCTCCCTAATGGTTCCATCATTATAAATAAATTAAAATAGGTAAAACAAGTTAGTACGATTTGAGGACCATGGCAATTGCTGACCCCTCGCTCTTGTTTTTAGTAAAAGATGGAGGACCCAATGTGTTGTTCATACATAAACACAATGGATTCTCTGGTTAACAAAATATAATTGGATTATTTTCATTTTTTCTTAATACAAATAACATTGGATTTTTCTTCATAAAGTAGTTTATTCTTTTAGGGTAAACTATATTGTAAATTTAATTTTTTTTTGTTATTAAATTATGAAAAAATATAAAATGGTAATCCAATTAATCGTATTTTAATTTATTTATTTATTGTTAACAATCGTTAATTTCTTTCTAAAAACTTAATCCCTAACTTTTACATATTGTATAATTGTAAAATTATACAAAATATACCCATTCATCAAACTACAGAAAGCTGTAAAATAGAAAATTATAGAACCAAATATTTCAATCTATAAAAAATGTTAGAACTTGTCTAAGCTCCAAAGATCCACCAGCTTAACATGGAAACAAACAGATGAAAAACTAATTTACTAACAAGACACACTCAAATGCCATTTAAGCATAACAAATTTGACCCACAAAGAAATCCAAATAATAAAAAATTGTTTATAGCTGGAAACCACCATATCTCTCTATCTCTCAATTTACATAAAAAAAAATGAATTACAATGTCATTTACTATTTTACTAATTCAATATCAATTTTAAAGATTCATTTTATTATGTTACTTGAAAATGAAGTATAAGAGTGTAGCAACAACATATTTAAATTCTAGGCCTATGGTTGGGTTTGGATTTTGAATTATGGATTTTGATAAATAACAATAGAGAAAATGGTGAGGAAAAGGAAAAAATGTTTTCTTAAAACTATTATAAAATTTAAGTTTCAAATTTTAGAGATATAAAATTATTTCAAAATTTTTTAAAATAAAAATAAAAAAGTTAGAATGAAACCAAATTACTCCATGTTTCGGTTATCCTGGTGACAAAAGAGAAACTAAAATAAAATTAAGAAACCTGCCATATTTTTTTCTTTTGAAAATTACTAGACCTGACCTTTTATAACTAATAAAATAAATTTAATTTAATATTATAATAATTTTGATTTTCATAATCATATATCTATTGTTTATTTAATTGTTTCAAAATACCCTACGTATATAGTTAAAGTTTTGATGATTGAAACATCAACAATTATTGGACTTACATCTTATTCAATATATAATACTTCATTTAATTTAATAATGATTATAAATATCTTTTATATTTAGAAACCAAAATCTATTTAATTTTTTAAGTCTTAAAATGAAATTTTCATTTATAATTGAAATTTCAATTTTTTATCCAAATAAAAAGTCACAAATTTCAAAACTACACACTTTGATTCAAAGTACAATGCTAAACATAAACTTTAATTTTGTTTAATTTTATACTTCAAATATTAATTTAATTCATTTTTCGTAAATTATTAACTCAATTATCAATATAACACTATTTTAAATATACATAATGCAATACAAATAATTATATATATATATATATATATAATATAATAAATTGATATAATTATTCTTTTAAATCTATACAATTAAATCGAAATTAAAGATAATTGTATCAAATCAAAGTTTATGTGTAGTTTTAAAATTTATTCAAATAAAATATATTATTTTTCAAATTTTCTATTTTTAATTCATATAGTGAATCCTTTAATTCTTTTTTAAAAAGAATATTTTAATTATCAAATACAATAAACCTTACATGAAGAAACCAATTTATTTCTGTTAAAGCTCAAGTAAATATAAAGTACCTTGAGAATATATTTAACCACATAAAAGATTAAATTCTATTTACTTACTACTATAAAATATTGAAATTATAGCAAGCTTCCTCAAACTTTAGAATGTTTTAAATGATCAAAGACAAGAAATTATTAAACAGCTTTCACGAACCGTAAATTACTGAATAATATCTCGTTAGAACACGTATTTATGTCGGTGTATATTGCTGAATGTGCACGTGTATACAACATAAAAATGATCAATGAATGAACAAAATTTTCTTCGTGACTGCTAAAACCAATCATAGTTTTCATACCCATCCTTTGCCAATGGGGGATTTCAAGCACCGACTTACAGTGAGTTGCAAAAATTTATCTTTGCTTACCTAAAAGGAGTTCTTCATGTGTGAAAATGGTCGATCAGATGTTGGATTACGTCCGCACCTTCTGTATGCATAAATTCATCTTTAACCTGCAAAATGTGCAGAGTAGGAATTAGCACATCAAAACAAACTTAAAAGCATAAATGATCTCATGCATGAATATAAACCATTGGTAGTACCCAATGAATGGATAGAGATTCATAGAGAAAGAGAGGGCAACCTGTATGACACTGTGAGCAGCAAACCTCAGTCGACTGTTGTGAAAACTAACATCTACTTTTTCCCATGAAACTCGGGATAGGCCTCTAACCAGTTCCTCTGCACAACATTATTGGATTAATGGAGTTGTACAATCTGGAAACACTAAAGAAAGTAACATATGGTAATAGGAGGAAAAAGCATTCAAGTAAGGTTACTTGGTCATGGAAATTCATTAAGAAACAGAAAACCATTTAGATGCAATGGAAATTAAATTCATAAGGATAAGGCAACAAATTCACTAAAAGTCGGACAGAAGAAAGCTGAACACTTTTTTTTTCCTTCCATGGTAAAAAGGAGACCAAAGCCTAAGAGGAATTAGTGAAGGAGCATTTGTGAATGTTGGGGATTAAACCTTGCTGGAACCCAACTTCCTAAGTTGAACCATTTGCGCTAAGGCTCGGATTGAGAGAAACACAACATAAGATAAAAAGTTTATTTTGGGAAAGCAAGCTAGTGAACTTTGAATGCTGAAGACAACCAGAAAAAGCAAACAAAACAAAAGTAACATTCCATCTCAAGTCAGAAACTAAGTCTGTATACCTTCTAGCTTGTCAGATGAGCCATCATCCTCTGTTGAAATAGTTTCATACTGTTCAGAATCACATGCCTTGCAGTGCTCTTCATACACAATATGTGGATACTTTTCATTTAGAGACTCCCCCCACTAATAACATTACAGAACTGGTCATTAATAACCAAAAGAGTAGTAAATATGAACTAAATTGTAAAAAGTTCTCAAAGATGATAATACCTTTGGCAGTTCACTTTCCCGTCTTATTGATGATGTTCTCCAGCCCACAATATCTAATGAATATTTTATTAACAGAAAACAAATAAAATTCAGCACAGATCTGGAATGGGTGACAAAAAAATTGAACAGATCATGGGGAAAGGATACGATCATAGCCAACATTGGCATACAGCACCCGTCGTTTGAATAAACGCAGTGCAGACCTGCAAAAAAAGTTTACTATTTCAGTCATTTTACGAATTTAGGTCTTAAAATATCAAATCTTAAGTAACTTGACAAAAAAAAAAAGTTCATACTGCATACATGAAATAACACTCTTCATAATCTTCCAACATTCGCTTAAGCAGTGGAGGCTGCAGTTGAGGCTTTTCTTCATCATCATCAGTAAGAAAAAGGTGCCGACCTGTTCTCCTAAATATCCAATGAATAACATAACTTGCAGCTTTCTCAAAAGCAGTTACCCCAAAAAGAAATGGTACCTGTAAACAAACATTTTATTATTACATACATAAACCAACAACTGCTAAAATCTATAGAATAAAAAACAGGAGCAGAACTGGTGAGGATCCAATGTAGAAGAGATTTTAATATTAAAACACTATTTTAAGTTTAAATAAAGTTAAAGGCTCAAATCTCACTGCTAACAAGTAATTTTTTGATAATAAAAAATAAAATAAATATAAAACCGGTTTCTGCAAGTTCAATAGGTTTATAACCAATTCAATGAAATCCATGTTTAATATATATTATTGAACTAGAGAAGCCACTGGTTAAACCAATTCGGCTTTTCATTCACTGCTAAAATCCTTGACATACCAACACTGGTGAGAGATAATATGCTGTATAACACACAAAGTATGCCATACTCTATATGCTTTGTTTTACAATCGGCAAAACATAAGATACAATCAACAAAGTACAACAGCAAACACAAAGTCATAAACCAAATCTATTCCAGACCAAAAACAACCAAATTAGAGAACACACTCTGAAACATAATGAAAGCTGGAAATGTTGAATAACTCCTTCACAGTGATCTTTGTGTGTGACTAAGCATGTGCAGAACACACACACAGAGAGAGAAAAATAGCGTGTTTTAGCTATTACATTCATCTATGCATGTTAAGACAAAGAAGCTACCTGCTTATTGCCCCTTGAACCAAGATGAGGTGTCGCAACAGTTATAAAGTTAATAGCCTCTAGGCCACCAATTGTAGCCCTTGGTTCTTCCTTGCATCCATTACCGGATATATCATCTTTAACTTCTTCCTTAGGTGGTCTATAGAGTTTCCCAATCGCATATCTAGCCACTAGTCCTCCCACAGAATGTGCAACAAAAGAGATCTTACTTAGATTAGGCTTTTCTTGAATAACATCAAGGACCTAGCATTGAAACATTTTTGTTGATAGCAAATAAGATTATGTAATTGATAATCTTATATTAGAACAGATAAATTTCATTGATTTTGAGTTTTGACAACTTAAATAGGGTATTATTAACAAAGTGCGCTAACCTCATTTGCCAACCGTTCACCCATTACATCCACACCATCTAAAGTAAGCTTAGCCATATTCCGTTCACTGCCTGCAGAACAAGTTAATCATCCAAGTAAAATCAAGCAGACATACTGTATCCAGAAACTTAAACATCAACATTGCTGGCCTTACAAACTAAACACTCAACAGCTTACTAAAAAGTAAAAGTCTTGTTTAAAAGGAGATTTTGAGCAATGCAGAAAATCAACTCAATGGTTTTTGATACCACTATGAATGAATTGATGGTTCCAACATCCCCTACATTCTAAAGAAGATATGAACAACTAACAAACATACAAGAGAAGCAGCAAGCGCTGTTTTCTCTGAAAAAGGATGCCCAAAAATGTTACTTACAATGGACAAATACTTTATCGGGTAGCCTTCTAACAAATTGCTCTGCTCCATACTTCCAATTTGAAGAACTGCACAAGCAAGCATACAACCAATGCCGGAACCAATTTCAGGAGAATTTGTAATAATATTAATATTCGATAATACTCCGTAAATAGAAATTATAACACGATTTAACACAAGGGAATCGAAAATTTCCATGTGAATTGGAAATGATGCAATGAATGATCATGCTACAACAGAAGAACAAAAGAAAATTTTCAATTCAAATTCAACATTGATAGAGCTAATCCAAGAATCAGATCATAATTTAACATCATAATTTAACAACTTCAAATTAAACCGAGCATAAAATATGGCTACAACTAAGAAAGAAAAAAAATTAACAGTAGAAGATAAATAAATCAAAACAAATCCAATTGAAAAAACATCTCAATGTTCTGTTAAAGGAAAAAAAAAAAACCAGACCTGCCGAGGATTCCATGGACCATGATAACAAGATGATCAGCTGATGAAGAAAAAGAATCTTTACAGCTCCAAACATCGCGACTCCCATTCACCGACTCCGACGAACAAACTTCATCGGTGGCGACGTCGTTTTGCATCCTCAATAACTTGAAATCCTTGAATTATATATATTCTTAGTGATGTTCAGTAAACTAGCAATAACAAGAAGTTAATTCGAATTTGAATTGAAACTTAGTTCGGAGATGATCCAAGATTGTCGACAAAATATTAATAAAAAGGAAGGAGAAAGCGCGAGAAAAACAAGGGTAAGAATTTGTTGGAACTTTGAAAATAAATAAATAAATGAGGGATAGGAAAAACCTGAAAGCGAAGGAAACGGAGTCAGGGAAGACGTGGCGAGGAGAGCCTACAAACGGAAACTCTATGCATGGTCAAATTTACATATGCTCCTTATATTTTCCCTTTTTGTGCATCCTCTACTGTTATTTAGCTTAATTGGTCCTGTATTTTTGAAATGTTAATTTTTAGTCCAAATGTACACGAAACAGTTCCCCTGTTGAGATTAATCTCTGGTTTAATTTTTTTAAAATATATTTTTCACAGACTCTTTTCCTTCTCCAATGAAAAGCTATTGAAAAGATAAGTAAATAATGATGGGTGAGAGTTGAGTTTAGTCAATCTATACTTTTTTGGTTTAATAATTGAATTTTATATTTTTTAATTTGGTACTTAATTTTTTAATTTAATACAAATTACTTCAATATACTATAATATTTATTTTTATAAGATAATAAAATAATAAATGTATGATTCACATGTGGAAGATGACATGAAATTTCTTTTTGTATTTTAAATATTCAATTACTTTTTATTTATTTTATTTTGAGTTTTAAAACTCTTGTTTTCTTTTTAATATTCACTTGTTAAGCATAGCTCAAAGCATAATTTTTAACATATTTCCTTTGCTACTAAAGATATTTTTGTGGATTTGAGGGTTTTGTGAAGGTTAGTCCATACTTTAAACATGCAATCTCTATTAAACCATTCCTGTCATTAACAATTTAAGTAACTTCAACCCATATGTAAAGTAAAATGTGAGCATATTGTTGCGAAACAAAGGAAACTTCAAAAAAAAAAAGATAAATATTATTGTCATTAAATTTCATATCATCTATCTCTTGTCAGTCATACTGTATTTATTTTTGTCCCATCATAGAAAAAAGACTAACACCGGTATCGTTTTGAGATAATTTATATAACATTTGACAATTTTAAGTATTAAATTAGATAAAAAAAATTTTGAGCACCAAATTGAAAAGAAATGCGAAGTTGAAGTACGAAATTGGATTTTTTTTTCTTTTTCCTTAAAAAAAACCAGCTACATCTATTAGTGCTCTGAGAACGTGGAACTTGAAAAGATTGTTGGTGATACTAGTAAGTAAATAAAAGGAGATAATTAATGTTGAAAAATAAATAGTGAGTTAAATTATAAGTTTCTAATGCAAATTGATTATTTCCCTCAACAGTCAAAACTTGAAAACAGTGGGAGAAATAAATACCATAAAAACGATTACACACACCTAAGTATTTATTCTATTTATTACACTTACCTTAACTTTACACCCTTAAATTTTAATTAAATTGATTTCAATCGGTTAAATTAGTTTTTAATCGGTTTGTATTAATTTCGGTCTAATCAATTTAAAAGTATTTTTAAATTGATATACTAATCGATTCTTGATTTAACTAGTTTGACCGACTAATCCGCTTAAAAAAATATTAGAATTAGGGTTACCAAATTATTAAAATTTAATTTAGTGTTAGAATGTTAAGATCCCTTGTATTAATTACAATTAAAGCGTTCACTAATCACCATTCAATGTAAGGGTAAATTACAAAATGTTACTAAACTATTGCTTTTATTCTATGTTGACCATTAAATTATTAAATTTTTGATTTAGTCACTAAATTTTTGAAATAAAATATTTTGATCACTCTTCCATTAGTTGTCGTTAGATGAGTGATGAGAAGCTTATGTGAGCTTTAATTTATTGGTTTAATAATAAATTTAGCCTTTAATATTTACACATTCTATCAATTTAATTTTAAATATATATAAAATATTTAACAAATTTAACCTCAATGTTAACAAAATATGTCATTTTAGTTCAATTCTAAAATTCAATGAATATAACCTCAAAATTTACAAAATTTATTAATTTAGTTCTAATTTTGAAAATTTCAGAAAAAGGAAAGATATTTTTAAAATTATATAAAAGAAAATCCAATGGCATCTAACATTTTAAATTCTTTTCTTCTCTCTTCACATTTCCATGGCTAAATCAAGTTAGAATGTTCAACTTGAATTTGAATTTTGAATTTCGTTTGATATAAGTATCATATTTTATAAAATTATAAATTAAATTAAATTATTTATAAGATAATAATAATTTAATTATATTTTAATAATTCTATAATATTAATTTAATTATTGTTTTTAATCATATCATTTGATACTAAATTGAAGGCTCAATTTAGAATTAGAACTAAATTGATAGAGGGTTAAATTTATTGAATTTTTAAAATTTGAACTAAAATAACAATTTTTAAATATTGAGGGCTAAATCTTTTATTAGACTAATAAAAAAACTTACATCAACTTTCTGTCTCTCATCTAACTGCAACTAACGGGAAAGTGACCAAAATATTTTATTTCGAAAATTTTAGTGACTAAATTGAAATCAATAAATTAATAACCGTTTTTGTACTTTACCCTAAATGCAAATACATTTATTTCTAACTTGACACTAGACTTGTTTATGGGCTGGGTCGGGGCCCGCTCGAAAAGTGAGAAGATTTAGGTAAAAATATAGGCTTGAAAAATAGGTTTGGGCAAAAAAAAGGCCCGTTTATAAAACAAATCTGGCCTCGGGTAAAGCATTTTGGCCTGGGCCCGTCCTGAATTCACTAAAGGACAAAAAAATCTGATTTTTTTTGCTATTTTAATGCTATTTTCTTGTTGTTTTCACCCTATTTTTCTACCATTTCACTATTATGATGCTACTATCTTGTTGTTATTGTATATTGTATAACACTTGTTTTATTGTTAATTTTGTTATTATTTTAGAGGCATTTGCTTGTTAAATTGCATCTATCTTAGTCATATTTAAGTATACATATTTTTTAAAAATTTATTTTCAATTTGTTGGGAAATATTTATTTTAATATTTTTAATATTTTTGATGTATTATATATATTTACAAATTATATTAAAAATTAATATGGACGAATCAGGCCTGAATTTTAGCATTTTTATCCGGACCGAACTTGAACAAAATTTTAAGCTCATTTTTTGAGCCAAACCCGAGCCTAAAATTTTAATTGGACCTGACCCAGCCCATGAACATCTCTACTTGACACCCACAAATAGGATATCATTTATTCTATACTAACTTTTATATATATATACTTATCAAAATAAAAGAATCTAAACTTGAGAAATATGATGGTTGAACAACTTATAAAGGAACTCAATATTCATAAGTATGGATGAATGAAATTCATCTTCAAAAATAAATTCTAAATATACCTATTTTATTATTTAATTAATTTCTTTGTCATATCTATATACTTATAAAAGGAAGATCTAATTGACGTATGGTTCCACCTTCATGTTTTTTATGACATTTAAAAAAATTAAAATTATCTCGGTGCCTTTATTATGCCTAAATTTAAAATTTAATCATTATAACTAAATTTCTAATATAAATTGGTCAATGTATTTTTATAATATTATTAGTTAATCCAAATAATTAATATTATTGACCTTTCAATTAAAATGTCACATGTTTATATATAATTTGAAAAGCCTAAATGTCTTAGAAATATACCATCTTCCAAAGTCTACTTTGCTTTTTCCTTTTGATATTATAGGACAATGATCAAGTTTTTGCTTTGGCCCTTATACTATATTAAAATTTGAATTTAAACACGTATATTTTAATTTTGAACATAATATAATTTTTTACTTTTATTATGTCATTAATCAATTTAAACAGTTAATATTGTTAATTATTTCGGTTAAAAAATTTTATTTTATCATTATAAGTTAAAAGGGACTTCATTTTTTTATACAAACATTTCCATTCATTTTTTGTTAGTAAATGTTTCTTCCTTCTTTATTGGTCACATGCATTAATTATTTGCTGAATGCTGGCACTGTCACTGATGCTGATTCAAAGCTAGTTGAATAAATTTGCTCTTCCTTTTTCCCCTCCCCAAGTGCTGTAGGACAGGTTAATGGTGATCCACTAACTATTCATCTAAATTTCTTAAAAAAAGAGAAAGAAATAGCACCCTTACACAAATACAAAAAGCATGTCAATATTTTGGATTCATTCCAAGCCAATTTGATTAGAAAATGTCTAACTATAAGAATTTGCTAAATGAAAATATATAATAATCTAAAGTCAAATTTATTCAGATTTTTAAAAAGAATTAAACCTAAATGCTCAAAATGATTCAAAAGCAAACTGATTTGATTTTAAAACTAAAGCAATTTGGACCCCAAATGATACAAAGCCAAGGACTCAAACTAGAATAATATAAGTGTCGTTGACCTGAGTAATTGCAGAGGTAATAAGGAAAACTTAGAGCTCACTTGATCAGATACTAATGAAAAATCACTGCAAACTATATATACATATAAGGTAAAAAGATTGACTTCTTTGAGATGGGATTATTCTTATTTGCTCCTTCGCCAGGCCTTTTCATTTTCTTACCACAAATAATGGAGGCCCAAGAAGTTTCCTAGTTTTGAACCTTAGTATTGAAAAAGACTGGTTTTCGTTCCAAAAAAGACGTTGAGGTCGCCTGTCTCATCCTCCTGGTTCAATTCTAAAAAAGATTGTGCTTTTTCAGAAGAAACTATCCTCACAACTGAATTGAGACTTCATGGTGGTGCTCAAGGTTCCGAAGCACAACTTTTGCATAAATTTTGGCTTGAATAGGAGCTGTTGACACAGCTGCAGTGGCACTTAAGACTCTTGGTGCTCCTGCATTTTGAAGGAGGTTTGAATGGTGCATTGCATGCCGTCCTCCAGGTAAGGTAAACTACAAAATGTATTGCAAAATGGGAATTAAACAATATAAAAAATTTTAATAAATAGGATAGAGAATAGGCGCTTTCCTGCAAAAGAGCAAATACAGAACATGACTTAAGTACAGAAGAAGGGTCCCTTAACATTCTGAGAAAGCTGTCAATCTCGGCACCGCTGGAGAGATGTGTAAAGGAATAAAAACGTATTAGAATGCAGAAATGAATCCTGAAGGTAAGCCATGAACATGGAACTTGTGAAAATGTCATTTACATAGAAAAAAGTAGTAGGTATGGAAACTTGTTGAAAGATAGACTGCAATGCAACATGGAACCAGCAGCCAGCTACTGTCAAGCTTAGCAGCAGCAAAACAACTAGAAGTACAACATTGAAGCTTGACCGAATGCAACAGTTGCTTAGTTGATTTTGTTTTAATGTAATCTTGCTTAGTTACAAATTTGTGTAAGAAAGTTAGTAGGATTAGTCTTTGATGTAATGGCTGATTGGTCAGCTACTTTTGCGTATCATTTTAGCTATAATCTAGTCTTGTATTAGTTGGGGCAGTTAAACAATTAGGTAACTGTCAAGCTGATTTTTGTAACTCATTATATTTCAAAATTTGAATGAAAATACATGGTTGTTCAGTTACATTTGCTGGGTGTTCAAGTTCTGCTTGCTATTTTCATTTTCATTTTCTTTTGCTTCGATTTTTCATTGGTTTTGCTTTGCAAATCTGTTATTGTTGCTGCAAATGTTCCAAAAAATGGTATCATGAGCCCAAGTCTTTGAGGGGCCTCTGTTATTGGTTGTATTTTGTCAAAAGCAAAGCTTAAAAAAGGGAAAATCGAAGGCTTGAATTCAGTCTAACAAAATGAGTTTCACTCCACCTCCACCACCTGTGTTCACTGGAGAAAACTATCACATTTGGATAGTTAAAATGAAGACATACCTCCAGGCACATGATCTATGGAGTGTGATTGAAAACGATGCTGAACCACCTCTATTGAGAGCCAATCCTACCACTACTCAAATGAGGTAGCATGCTGAGGAGCGAGCCAAGAAGCACAAGGCTATGGCCTGTTTGCAAAATGGTGTGTCTGATGTGATCTTCACTAGCATCATGGCCTATGACTCACCTAAACAAGCATGGGAGAAGCTGAAGGAGGAGTTCATGGGGACTGACAAAACGAGGCAGCAACAGGTGATCAATCTCAGGAGAGACTTTGAAAATTTGAAGATGAGAGAATCTGAGACCATCAAGCAGTACTCAGACAGGATAATGGCCATTATCAACAACATAAGGCTCTTTGGAGTGGACTTTAGTGAGAGCAGAGTTGTTGAAAAAGTCATTACAACTCTCCCTGAGAAATTCGAGTCAAAGATCTCTTTACTTGAGGACTCGAGAGACTTATCAGCCATCTCACTATCTGAGCTGATAAATTCCTTGTATGCACTTGAGCAAAGGAGAGCAAATAGGTAGGAAGAACAGCCTGAAGGTGCTTTCCAGGCAAAAGCCAGTGAATGCTTGAGTTTGAATGTGAAAGGAAAAAAGCCTTGGCACAATAGGAGAGACAAACCAAGAAGAGATGAAGGAAAAAAGGTGTTTCCACCATGTGCTCACTGCAGGAAAACAACACATTTAGAGAAGTATTGCTGGTATAGGCCAGACATCCAATGCAGGAAATGCAAACAGTTTGTCATGTGGAGAAGGTGTGCAAAGGCAAGGCAAAGGAGACTGCTCAGCAACAAGCTCGACCTGCTGAGGATCTGCAAGCTCAGGAGAAGCATGTGTTTACAGCATCCTATTTTTTTGGCACAACAAAAGCTAGCAGTGATTGGCTAGTAGACAGTGGCTGCTCACACCACATGGCATCTGATGCAAAGCTGTTCAAGGACCTTGACAGGACCTTCACCTCAAAGATTAGAATTGGAAATGGGAAGCTGATTGAGGCCAAAGGCAAAGGCAATGTGCTAGTAAGCACTGGTTCAGGTAACAAACTAATCACTGATGTGCTCTTTGTACCTGACGTAAACCAGAATTTGCTTAGTGTGGGCCAATTAGTAGAAAAGGGCTATACTTTAGTCTTTAAGGATGGCTGTTGCATTGTTCAAGACTCACTTGGTCAGGAGCTAGTTACAGTGGCCATGACTGATAGGTGCTTCATGCTGGATGTAAGTCAAGCAGAAAGAAAGGCATACACCAGCCTTGCTATTAGCACTAATCTATGGCATAGGAGATTAGGCCATGCTAATTTCAGGTCCCTTGATCTGTTGCATAGGCTAAATTTGGTTGAAGACATGTCTAAAATTAATGCTAGTGGGACTGTTTGTGAGGTTTGTCAGCTTGGTAAGCAGGCTAGATTGCCTTTTCCTGCTGATAGTGCTTGGAGAGCTCAAGAAAGGCTCGAATTGGTGCATTCTAATGTTTGTGGTCCTATGAAAACACCTTCAATCAGTGAAAATAAGTATTTTGCTCTGTTTATAGATGATTTAACAAGGCTTTGTTGGGTTTATTTTTTGAGCCAGAAGGCAGAAGTGTTTGAGGCCTTCTGCAAGTTTAAAGCATTTGTTGAGAACCAATCTAGTTGTAAAATTAGAGCCTTGAGGACTGATAATGGCTCTGAATATGTGTCTGATAGATTTCAGAAGTTGTGTGAAAGTGCTGGGATTCATCATCAACTCACAACTGTCTATACTCCTCAACAAAATGGAGTATGTGAGAGGAAAAACAGAACTGTGCTTGATATGGCCAGATGTCTGCTATTTCAAAGCAAACTTCCAAGCCAATTTTGGGCTGAGGCAGTTAACACCTCAGTATACCTGCTCAACAGATTGCCAACTCGAGCAGTTAAGGATAAAACTCCTTTTGAGGTTTGGCATGGAGTCAAACCAGTTGTAGCACACTTGAAAGTATTTGGTTGTGTGTGCTATGCTCATGTTCTAGTGGAAAGGAGAACCAAGCTCGAGAGCAGAGCTGTTCCAGGAATTTTTGTTGGTTATAGCAATAACAAGAAGGGCTATAGGGTGTATGATCCATCAACAAAGAAAGTTTTAGTCAGCAGATATGTGAAGTTTGATGAAAATAGGGTATGGAGCTGGAATGGTGCTGAAGCAGGCTTGTTTGAAGAGAATCAATTGGATTTGGTTACTGAACCTACAGAAGAAGGACCAAATGCTGATGCTGTTGATGATACACCAGTGAGAGGCACTAGAACCCTAGCTGATGTTTACCAAAGGTGCAATGTTGCTGTAGTTGAACCTACTGACTATGAAGAGGCTGTCAAGGATAGGAACTGGAAGAAGGCAATGGAAGCTGAATTGGATATGATCAACAAAAACGAGACATGGGTGTTAAATGGGTGTTTAGAGCCAAATACAATGCTGATGGCTCATTGAACAAGCACAAGGCTAGGCTTGTGGTGAAAGGCTACAGTCAATAGTTTGAAGTTGACTTCATGGAGACATTTGCTCCAGTAGCAAGATTGGGCACAATCAAGCTTCTATTTGCTTTAGCTGGTCAGAAACAATGGAAGTGTATCAGTCTGATCGAGGTATCTTCATCAGCCAACACACATTTGCTTCGAAGATACTTGATAAATTCTGCATACAAAATAGTAAAACAGTCAGCACACCAGTGGCTCAAGATGAAAAACTAATTAGTAATGGAGATCAGGAAAGGGTTGATGAAAGATACTATCGAAGCCTAGTAGTTTTCCTGTTATATCTAACAGCAACTAGGCCAGATATTATGTTTGGTGTCAGCTTGCTATTGAGATTCATGCACTGCTGTAATGAAGCTCACTTAAAAGCAGCAAAAAGGGTCCTTAGATACGTTAAAGGGACTGCAAAGTTTGGTGTGATGTTTGAAAGTGGAAAAGAGTTTAGACTTGAAGGATACTCAGATAGTGACTAGGCAGGTTCTCTCGATGACATGAAGAATACCTCTGGCTACTTCTTCACACTTGGATCGAGTGTGTTTTGTTGGAGTTCAAAGAAGCAACAGACTGTTGCTCAGTCTACAGCTGAAGCAGAGTACATTGCAGTTGCAGTAGCTGTCAATCAGGCTATATGGCTTAGGAAACTCCTTTAAGACCTTAATGAAAACCAAGCTGAAGTAACTGAGATTTAGGTGGGCAATCAATCAGTAGTTGATATAGCTAAAAACCCTGTGTTCCACGGTAAGACTAACCACTTTAATATTAAACTTCATTTTGTTCGAGAGGCTGAGTAAACAAAGGAACTCAGCCTAGTTCATTGCAACTCAGGGGCACAATTGGCTGACATGTTGTCTAAGCCCTTAGGAGCTACTCGATTTGAAGCCTTGAGAAGTGCAATTGGTATGTGTTGTATACAGTCCAAGAAGGAGTGTTAAAAGCTGGACTGCAATGTAACATGGAACCAGCAGCCAGCTACTATCAAGCTTAGCAGTAGCAAAGCAACTGGATGTGCAGCATTGAAGCTTGAGCGAATGCAACAGTTGCTTGGTTGATTTTGTTTTAATGTAATCTTACTTTGTTGCAAATTTATGTAAGAAAGTTAGTAGGATTAGTTTTTGATGTAATGGCTGATTGGTCAGCTACTTTTGTGTACCATTTTAGCTATAATCTAGTCTTGTATTAGTTGGGGCAATTAAACAATTAGGTAACTGTCAAGCTGATTTTGTTAACTCCTTATATTTCAAATTTTGAATGAAAATACATGGTTGTTCAGTTACATTTGCTGGGTGTTCAACTTCTACTTGCTGTTTTTATTTTCTTTTTCTTTTGCTTCGATTTTTCATTGGTTTTGCTTTGCAAATCTGTTATTATTGCTGCCAATGTTCCAAAAAAACTCTCTTTTTATGCAAACGGAAACCTCACTTGTATTTATAAAAATCAATGTGGAAATGGACTCTAAAATTGACAACAGCTTTAAATTCACTGCCTAAAGCTAGATATTGCAAGAGCGACTCTTCAATTTATGAAGAACCTGTGTCCGACACCCTTTTTTGACATATATTTAGACAAGGACCCTCTAATACTAGGAAAAACTTGGAAAAAACCAAACGTAACGGTGTCAGATACATATCTATATCTGGCACTGATACCCAATCCAAGTACCATAGGTTGGAAGTTTTTCCACATACTGCTCATAGCTATATGAGGATCAAGACGAACCTGGTGTAAGATTGGCAGCATTTTCGTCATCAAATACTTTCCCCCCATTGATTCATTTTCTCAATCTGATAATTTAAACTCTAGTTTGAGTTCTTTGATTTTTCACCCCTTTTAGTTAACACTTTCTGGGAACTCCTTTTACAAGCAGGAGTGACAAGCATGGATGCAATAGGCATAAATGTATGATTCATTCAAAACTTGCCAATTGCCATGAACTGTTACAAGAAAAGGTGCTAGTGTCTTGACTGTCAGCTTGTAAAGGCATTTCCTACAAAATGTATGGAGTAGACATATTGAATTTCATACAAATATGACTAAACAGTGTTGAAACAAGTTGATCCCAGGTACAGAAAGTCCAGAATGGTGTTCGAGTCACTTCCTAGTCGAGTGAAAGAATAATCTTTTACTACAAAATGACTGGGGTGGTCTACTAGTCATTTGCGTTTACTACAAAGTTCCAAGAGTAGCAAGGGATGCATACTATGCTAGAGGTAAAAATGAGGATTCAAGAGATGGAGTCACTAAAACACAATGTTTGGCCATAGCTGCTTCATAAATAAGTCCAGGGTAGTGTCATTAGTGACAGGTACATATGTTGATGTTTCAATACATAAGGGGCAATATAAGTCGCATCAACAAGGTCTAAGGCCTTAGGGTAATTTATAAAAATCCAAAGGCTACCATCTCATCAGCAATTACCTCATGGGACTCGTTGCTCTTTTGGGTTGATTTTCATTGTCTATGGAGAGATAGATAAAAGGGAGAGACAAATGAGAAAGACAGATACAAAGATTAAGGAAAGTGACAAGTGGATGCAAACATCATGTTCTTACAAGAAGTGAGGAATGGTGTTAGAGAGTTGGTTAACAAATTAAACAGATTGATACAATATGCAAGTTTACTACCATAAACTCCTACAAATTTACCAGTTGAATATCAAATGCAAGGGCCAAAACATTTAAACCTGCATCTTAGATGTCCTGCTTCTGGTATTCTTATGGCTTCTGCTATCTGTGCCAAAGCATTGGGGACTGATGATGCAGCCGCGGAATGAAAGGTTTGTGGATTATAGAATGAGGTCACAAATTCTTCAACATGCTTCAAGGCCATCCTTCCAACCCCACCCTTGTTCAAAATCTTTGAACTGCCTGGTGATGGGGGCCCAATCGGAATAGATGTGTCTATTCTGTAAAAAGTTAAGCCAAAAGTTCTCAAAAGCAATTTTTAGAAGCATTTTCCTAGCAGTCAATTCCACCTTTTTACCAAAGCTTAAATAGTATTCTTTTCTCTTCTTATTTGCTCCTCTTGAGTAGAAAGCACGGCTTTTTTTTAATAATATATTTGAGGCTCCTAAGGGTTGAAAGCTGATTGCTGAAACTAAGAGTCCAGCATTCTAACACACAAGTATTGACAACTCGCACCAAGTAATTTGACATACCTCACGTCGAACATGTAAACCAAGGCTAATGCAGCCATAAAACGTGCCATTTTTTAGACTGATGAAGAGCATAGATGAATAAGGGGTTTAACTCCACCATCTTGTACTATATGGAGAGCATTTTCACGATAAAAGGCCAAATTCCAGAGTGCTCCAGCAGTAGTCTCATGGACATCTTGAAACTCAATCAAATACCAAAACCTCAGTTTACAGTTAGAAAGTTATACAAATGAGAAAATTATCAGTCACGTGGAATGCATGTCGCACATTGTTTTCAAATATGCAATTTAAAACATCATCATTTATAGGAACCATTATATTGATTTTCTATTAAAAGGTCCAGTCTTATGGATTAGACTGAGATTATACAAAGAGGTTCAATATTTATATTGTTTATTGCAATGTAAAATTTTCAGGTTGAGTACCCCAAAAGATGGTTTTATTCTCTAAATAACCCTCATTGGCCAAAGCCTAACAATAATATAATCTGTTGTTGAGAATAAGAATTATAGCTAATTTTTAGAGATTCTAATTAGAGATATTCTTTCTTTACATGATTCAATACTTCATGTCTATATATCTGTGCATATTTCTGAGAAATAGTTTTTTTTTGAGTGAGTTTTTCCTCAATATATTTTCAGAGTATTCATCTCTAATTTCATCATGGTATCAAATATTTGATTCATTTTGTTTTGGATAATTTTTTTATTTTCAAAACTTTGTTCCAAAAACTTTAGAAACACTATATTGGTACTTTTCACCCTAGCCTTTATTTTCTCTCTCACCGCCCCTACCATTGGAGTCGGACTCTACTCGCCAACAAAAACCTCGAGTTTAATGACCAAAAGACATGTGTGTGGGCCTCACACATCGCCACAAGGTTCTTCCTTTTTTGTTTCACGCACCGCACGTAGCCTTCACCTACTGCTGCTTTGTTTTTTTTGACGCCATCGTTGTGCTCTCTGCTCCCTTCCGGTCATTCTCCTCTAATTGGTGGTGTATTTCAGCTAAGTTTTTTTGTGTGGGATCTCTTTTGCGGTTTTTAGAGTGATTTTTGTTAGAATTTTTCCAGGTAGATTTTTTTAAGGTATTAGTTGTTTTTTTCAACATTATGTCGAAGGACGAGAAACTTGTGATTCCAACCGATAATCCCTCATTGCAAATTAATCCTGGGAAGCTTGATGGGAGTAATTACCTTGTTTGGTCAAAGTCTTGCTTGTTGTTTATCAAGGCTTATGGATGGCAGGGATACATCACCAATACCATGTCAAAACCTGAACTCATTGATTCAATTTTTAGTTAGTGGGATTCAACGAACTCTTTTATTATGGCATGACTTATCAACTCTATGCAACATCATATTACCAAAACTTATTTGTTGCTTACTACTACGGAAAAAATTTAGAATGTTGTTACTCTCACCTACTCTCATATTGGGAATGATGCGCAAATATTTGAGATTCATAATAAAGTGCATGGTACAAAACAGGGGGAGCTAATGATTTCTCAATATTTTGTTGAATTAAGTGGCTTGTGGCAGGAACTTGATTATTATCAAGATTTTCAAGCAACTTGTACCAGCGATGCTGGGAAATTTCAAAAGATGATGGATAAAAAGCAAGTTTTTGATTTCTTGGTTGGGTTGAATATTGAGTATGATCAAATCCAGGTTCAAGTTCTTGGCAAAACTTCGTTCCCTTCTCTCTATGAGGCATACTCTTATGTACAACAGGAGGAGAGTCGGCATGTTGTTATGCTCTATAATCCACCAATTGAGAAAGCTGGCCTCATTGCTAACCAGGATGGTCCGTCAAGTGATAAGTTTGACAAGGATCACTAGAAGTGTGACTATTATGGTAAGCCTCGGCACATTAAAAATTCGTGTTGAAAGTTACATGGTAACCCCACTGAGGTCGTGGTGGAAAGCAATGGGGTAATTCTCATTTTCAGGAAAATTTGTCAGACTCTGTGACAACAGAAGACAAGTCCACTTCTGCTAAGAGTTTTACCTCTGATGAGATTCAACATCTCCGACGTCTTTTGTCTCAATTGGACTCTACCTCGGGTGCTAAGTGTAATCATGTGAAATCAAGTATTGTTTTAAATTTTCCATCCACTTTTGAATCTTCAATTATTAATTCTAGTGTGAATAAACATATAACAGGGTCAAACAAAAACTTATTTAACTATACCACTTGTCCATCTAAAGATAGTGTGCGAATAGTCGATAGTTTCCCTCACCTCCGCCTCTAGAACATGTTCTATTGTTTGTACTCCCAATATCACTTTATCATTTATCCTTCATGTACCTAAATTTCTAGTTAATCTTTTATCTGTTATTACTATCACTAAAGCTTTAAATTGTAAACTTGAATTCTTTCCTGATCATTGTATCTTTCAGGACCTCTAGATAGGAAAGACAATTGGCAGTGGTAGATTATGTGATGACTTATATCTTCTGGTTCGATTGTCCAATATGTTCCAAGCCTTATTTGGAGAGAATAAAGATGTCAACCGGGATATAATTCAGTGGCATAGGCGGTTAGGACATCCATCATTTACTGCTCTTGCCAAGATGTTTTCTACTTTATTTTCAAGAACTCAGTTGGATTATTTAGTGTGTGATGCATGGGACTTTGCTAAGCATACAAGAAATAGTTATCCTTTACATAATAATAGAAGTACTGTTCGCTTTGAGATTATCTATTCTGATGTTTGGGGCCCTACTCACCTTACTTCTTTATCTGATAATCATTGGTTCGTTACATTTATTGATTGTTGCACTCGAATGACATGAGTTTTTTTATTAAAGTCCAAAAGTGATGTTTTCTTATGTTTCTGTTCTTCATAAATTGATTACTACTCAGGTTGATGCTAAGGTTAAGATTTTGCGAACTGATTATGGAACCGAGTAAAACTTTAATGATTATTTAGAATCATATGGGATTCTACATTAGACCAATTGTTGCTTATTACATTAATCAGATGCCTCTTCGAGTCCTTAATTTTAAAAGTCTCATAGAAATCTTATAGGAAAAGACAAATTACCCGGTTTTACTGAAGGTATTTGGTTGTGTTTGCTTTATCCATCTTCGACATGGGACTAAACTGGATCCTTGAGCAATCAAATATGTTTTCATTGGATACTCTCCCACACAGAAGAGTTACAAATGTTATCATCCACCATCTAGAAAGTATTATGTAAGTATGGATGTAGCATTTCGTAAGAATGAACCCAACTTTTCTTCATCACAACCATCTCTTTAGGGGGAGGTTATTGAAAATGAAGAGATGACACCTGAATCTATTACTCTTCCCAAGGAGAATTTAGTTTCAGCAAAAACTTTAGTTCAAGAGAATACTAGTGGACAGTTGTTGGATAAGCCTGATTTAAGGACATACACTAGAAAAAGCAAGAAAGAAGATAACATCATACAATCTATTCTGTGCCTTGGTTCTTCACTAACAGGTGGATCTTTTTTACCTGAATTGCTACTGATTTAGAATTACCAATAGCTCAACAAAAAGGTGTTAGAACTTGCACTTTACATCCTATATATAACTTTATCTCTTATGATTCCTTATGCTTATCTTATAGAGCTTTTGTTTTATTCTTGTTCTCTATGTTTGTTCCACAAGATTGGAGAAAAGTTATCACTGATCCAAGATGGAAGAAAGCTATGATAGAAGAAATGCGGGATTTAGCAAAAAATAAGACATGGGAACTGATTAATCCTCCTAAGGGGCAGAAAATGGTTGATTGCAAATAAATGTTTACTATCAAGTATAAGGCTGATGGTTAAATTGAAAGACTCAAAGCCAAATTAGTAGCGCAAGGATTCACTCAGACATATGGAGTGTGTCACATCTCATATTTTTATTAATTAATTTGTCAATTCATAAACAAGCTAATGATTGGTCAAGTGGTTAAGTGCCTAATTAAATTCCTAGAGATCTTAGGTTCAATTCCCTTACTTAGATCTTCCTTTTAGAATTTTTGGCCTTTAAAATGGGATTGTCAACCCCCTTACCATCCAATCCATAGTTGCCATGCTTGGGAAGATTCTTCCCTTGTTTACATAGAACTTTTCTTCAATAGCCCTATTTTCACTCATTTGATCCCATTTCCATGCCATTTTTCTCGCATATTGTCTTTTTCCCTCCCTTACCATACCTTAACCGTCCAATGCACCTAAACACTTGAAACATTTTTATTTTTTTTGTTCATTTTACTCTCTTCCTCTCTTTTTGCATGCCCTCCTCCTTACTATTCCCCTTTCTCTCATTTTTCTTCCATTTCACCACCTAAATCACCTCCAACTAAATCACCTTTTTTTCTTTATATTTCTTCCAATCCTCCATCACTTTTAGCCAACCGAACCACCATCGCCACAATCAGATATCCACCATCGCCGTCATCTTCCACCATTCTTCTCCGTTTTTCTTTCTTTTCTCCTCCTTTACCTTGTAATTTTTTTCTACTCGGACAACTATTATATTTCGATTTTAGAAAGGATTTATTTACATCTTTTTTCTAATCCATCTTTTTTATTTTATAGTATTCTGGTTAGTTGCAGACCCTCCTCTCTAATCGAATCATCGTGGGAATTGTTGAGCCCCTTTCCTCTCGATATTACGTAAGTATTGGTAAATCCTACCATACCAATCTTTTCTTTTAATCTCTCTCATAAAGTATTTGTTTGTTGAAGGGCTGACTATCATCAACACAGAACACTTCTAGCATTGGAAGTGAGTCATGAATCCAAATCGTATCCATTAAAGCGTAAGTAATGATTCGTGAAAAGACAAGTCGTGGTTATCATTTTAGTATAAGGACTAATAAAATATTTTTTAATTAATAAAACATCGTTTTATATTCAAATATACTCTAGTATAGCTAAATCCGAGCATGATCAACTGAAGAGACTAGTATTGCATCAGAACTGCATAACTCAGGTGTAGGGATTAATCTTCTTAAAATGTGTGAAATTGTTATTAATTAAATAAATGTGATAATATTAAATATTTTTTTAACAAATTCTGAAACGCGAAGATGTGCAAATACGCTATGTATTCAAATTGATTGATAAATCCGTCTAAAATGAGGATTCCTAAGTAAGTAAATCTAAACTTACAGATCTGTGATGTTGTGAATGTATTGTATGTTTTCTGTTAAATGGTATACCATGTTATTTATGACACTCATGTATTGTGACATATGGCATTATTTAATAAGCACGAAAATAAACATGTCATTGTTTCTGTTATTAGTCTTAGTCGCATGTTAAGTATGCCACTATGTTAATTCGTAATGAAATCTGATTCTCATGTTAAGCATGTAACTGTGTTAATTCGTAATGAGATCTTCGCATGTAAAGAATGCCAACCAAAAATTATGTTTCGTATGTCATATCACATGCATGGGGATGAGATTATGTGAAAGGAGGAAGATTCTGACAGTTTAATAATCTGCACAATCTGATGGTTTAACCACATTATCTAACAGTATATTTGCAAATCTGGTGGCTTGACCATAATATTCTGTATCTTGCAGTTTGTTTGCATTATTTGATGGCTTGACCACAATATTCTGTATCTGGCAGCTTGTCTGCACTATCTAGTGGCTTAACCACATTATTGGTGTGATATTAGATGGACGAGTTCTAGGGAACTCATTATAGTGTGTAGCAGAGATGGGTATGAAATGTTTTATGAAAATCAACACTGTTCTGAAAAAGCGTTGCATCGACATCATTGATATGCATACTGATAAAAGTGACTCTGTGATTATATATTTTTGTATATGTGTTCTGTTATGCTATTGAGATTCTGTCTTAAATTTTGTTATTATGCAAATTGACCCACACTAGGCTTTAAAAGCTCACCCCTTTAAATTTCTGATTTTTCAGATAATAATTGAGGTTAGGCATCGGCTCAACTTACGGAGGTGCACTCAGATATTTTCGAATGAACTATCATACTTTATTACTTGATATTTTGAAACTATTATTTATTATTGTGGACTGTGACATGAGAATTTTTATTTGGATTTTGGGGTTTTTGGATGAGATTGCATGATTAAGCTTTTAAAATTATATTTTAATATGATTTATAATTTTGGTAAGAAAAACTCAACGACAAACCCAACTTGATGTTGTTATTTCAAACTTAAGAATTCATTTTTAGAAATTTGAAATCTATTTGCCCACTGAATCAATGTTTTACAAGACACGTCAAACTAAAATTTCAAAATCAACCAATGAAATTTAGTTATTTTTCGTTGCGACACTTTTTTTGAAATATGATGTTTTCTGTATATATTCGAAACTCGTGTTTTTATCTAAGTTAATCAATTTTTGATAATTACATTTCAAAAGAAATTTTATAGACACTACTTGACTTTTCCCAAGTAAGTAAAAAACAACGATTTTATTAAATGACGATTTCCGGAAGAAAAATAGTTAAATGTTTTTTTGCGCCATCAACTTGACCAATGTGATATTCGAGATTCGGCCATAACGTCTAGGTCGAGTTTAGGGGGTTACAGAGTGGATTATCAATTTGCTCCAATCACTAAACTAAACACAATTAGGATCCTTTTATCATGTGTAGCAAATCTCAATTGGGACTTACGATAGTTTGATGTAAAGAATGTCTTCTTACATGGAGACCTGAAAGAAGTGTATATGAAAGTTCCTCCAAGGTTCGAGGATAAATATACTCAAGGGAAGGTGTGTTGACTGAAAAAGGCCCTATATGGACTAAAACAATCTCCTAGAGCCTGGTTTGACAGATTTAGTGAGGCCATGGTGTTGTTTGGCTATCGACAAAGTAATACTAATCATACCCTCTTTATAAAACATCACAATGGTAAAATTACTCTACTATAGTTTATGTTGATAACATAATTATGAAAAAATACAATAGGAAAGAAATGACCCACCTTAAGAAACAATTGGCTCAAGAATTCGAAATCAAATACTTGGGAAAGTTACAATTTTTCCTTGGAATAGAAGTGACTAGATCGAAAGAGGGAATCTTTATCTCCCAAAGAAAATATGTTTTAGATCTTCTGACAAAGACTGGCATGTTGGGTTGCAAATCAGGAAAATCACCTATTGAGAGTAATCATAAGTTACAAGTAGGGATCAGTGAAATGGTGGATAAAAGGAGATATCAAAGACTCGTCGGACGATTGATTTATCTTGCTCATACTTAACCTATTTATGCATGATCCTCGTGAAGCCCATATGCAAGCAGTATTGCACCTTTTGTGCTATTAGAAGTCTGCACCAAGTAAAGGTATTCCCTTCTCCAAAAATAATCATCTCAAGATAGAAGTATTTACAGATGCAGATTGGGCTGACTCTCTTGATGACAGAAGGTCTACAATAAGTTATTGTACTTTTGTGGGAGGAAACTTAGTCACTTAGAGGAGCAAGAAACAAAGTATTATTGCTCGATCAAATGCAGAGGCTGAATATAAGGCCATGGCTTAAGGTGTTTTTGAGCTTTTATAGCTACGAAAAGCATTAAAAGAGCTAAAGTTGTTGAATGAAAATGGATCAACCTTATACTGTGACAATAAAGTGGCCATCAACATAGCTCAAAATCTAGTGCAGCACGATAGGACCAAGCACATCAAAATGGATCGTCATTTTATTAAGGAAAAAGTAGTCAATGGTGTCTTAAGTCTATCTTATCTCACATCCGAAAAGCAGTTGGCTGATGTTTTTACTAAAGGGCTTAGCTATAAGACTTATCATAGTCTTCTCTAGGGATTATAGCTGATTTTTAGAGATTCTAGTTAGAGATATTATGTACTTACATGATTCAATGCTACATGTATATATATCTATACATATTTTTGAGAAATATATAGTTTTTAAGTGAGTTTTTCCTTAATATATTAGAGTATTTATCTCTAATTTCATCATCTGTCCATTCACATCAACTTTAAGTCATTTTATTCTCTAAATTGTTTTCAAAAAAAAAATTCAAAGAAATCACAACCAATGCAATTGCACTAACAACAACATTAGATAGAGGATAGTCATTATAAGATTACAATCACAGTGAATGTAAAGAAAAACATCTTAAACTAAATTTGAGAGAAACGACTAATTTGCAAGCAAGGACTGAAAAACTTACTTCAATATCTGAGCACGCTAAGGCAATAAGGGAAGCTATACCGCCTTGTCTTCCAATAGCAATGCTACATTAATAGAAAATATACAAATATGTATATCAAAATGGCTATTTATAACCAATAAAATAAAGGAAAGGAGGTTGAGTCTTTCAGTTTGACATAATATTACACAATTGAGGCCTAAATCATTGTAGATCATACATTCTGTAGATGCATGAAAACTGAAGATGAATTACATCTAGATTTTAAGGTTTACACACATGTATTAAATGCTTCAAACTTTAAACTAAATAGCACGAATAAGGCCATCACCACTAGCATTCAATTTACAAAAAAAAATCTTTATATAAGTATACAGTACCAAAGCAAAGGAGAACTTTAACCTATGAACTGGTTTGAAAAGTATTCATGCATAAGGTGAAAAAAACAAACAATTACAAATAAGAAGTTTCATGCAATACCTATTACTTTCTGATACTGACAATCCCTAAAGGGCATCTGCAGCTCTTTCTTGAAGACCTCGGGAGGCACTTGAGCTAGATTGAGCCAGGACAACCTAATCATGCAAAACCAGAATAAAATGTTTCAACAACCTGCAATAAGGTTGATAGCAAAATAATATATTTGAGCAAAATCACAACCTAGATGAGGGTTATCAGTTCAAGCAGTGGAATCATAAACTTCTATTTTTCTTGTCTGGAGGTATAGGCAAAATTACTAATAGAATCATGGAGGCAGAGAGCTTCTTTAACATGAACGCTTCTCTATATCAAACAAAATCATCTTTAGCACATGTACTTCCTTCCATTTTTGATATCAGACACAGTTATCTTCATTGTTCTATTATGTAGGGGTGAGCAAAACTCGATTCGACTCGAAAAAATTGAAAAAAATTCGAATTTCGAGTTAAACGAATCGAGTTATTCGAGTTAATTGAGTTATTCGAATCAACTCGAATTTTTTTCGAATTTCGAGTTCGAATCGAGTTGAGTTTTCGAATTCGAATAATTCGAATATCAAACTATAATATTTTACATTTTTACCCTAAACTCCCAAACTTTTTTACTTTTCCCTCAAAACTTTTACTCCTTCCCACTTTCCCCCCAAAACTTTTACTCCCCTCCCCTCCCAACCCCCCAATCTACCCAAAATCTATTTTCCACCAAAATTTTACTCTTCCATTTACTTTTTTTCAAAATTTTACTCCCAAAAACCCTCAAAACCTTTTATTTTCCCCCAAAATTTTTACTCCCTCCCACTTTTCCCCTAAAACTTTTATTTTCTTCTCATCCCACCTCCCATCTACCCCAAACCCTCCCCCTCCAATTTTTTTAAAATATTTTCCCTCCAAAATTTTACTCCCCTTATTTACTTTCCCAAACTTTTATTCCCCAAAACTTTTATTTTCCCCTAAACTTTTACTTCTCACCATTTACTCTCAAATAAAAATCAAAATTATCCAAAAAATCACTAAACATAAATAGTAATAATTTTATTTATATCTACTATTTATATTATTAAATTAAATTTCACATTTTATATTATTTATATTATTAAATTGTTTAGTCATATTGAATATTTATATTAAAATTGAATTCTTAATTATGCCATAAAATATTCGTGTTAAAATTTTATATCGGTATCAATTTCACATTTTATTTTTAAAATAACTTTTATTAAAAAATCATATTTTTATATTTAATATATTTTTAATTCCAAAATAAATAGTGACAAGAATCAAGATAATTGAAACAACTAAGCAAACAAATAAGCTAACCAGTATATAAAAATTAATAAATAAATTATGAGGTGATGAAAGTTAATAAAAAAATTTGATTAAGGTGGACAAATTTTATTACGATGGGTGACAATGGTTACAAGGACCCAAAATTATTTTTTAAAATTTAACTCGAACAAATATATTCGATTCGATTCAATTCGAATTTCATCTCACTCAAGTCGATTCGAGAAAACTTCAAATAAAGTTAGGATGATAAAATGAGATTCGAGAACTCGATTAACTCGAAAATTTTCGATTCGATTCGACCGAATGCTCACCCCTACTCTTATGTAGTTTTAGTTGAACTATAGAATAAACTTTGTATAAACCCCAATTTAGGTTTAGATTCAGTGGGGATATATAGTAGAGACCTCCAAGTAGTATTGCTAAAACTATGAAACATCTACCTCAAGTCTAAACGTAGCTAATGCAACAATACTGCCACAACCATTTTAAAGAAAAGAATGACTAGCATATTACGAGTCTCCTGGATTGAGGCTTTGCATATTAATTATTACCTTATTTTTTATGTTTGAAATCATACATTTTGTGTCCTATTCTAAATGATTGTACTGATTCTTTACAAACAATTCAAATTAAAATAAGAATAAGGAGAAAAGAAAGCCAATTGAAAGAAAAAAATATGTCAAATTTTGCTATTAGACCGCATAAGTTGTGGATTTAGTACTTGTACTTTAATTTGGTCATTTTAGTCCCTATATTTTTAGAATTTAAAAGTTTAGTCCTAACCAAATGATCACTATTAAATTCATTAAGTTAAGTTCTGTTATTTTAAAATTTGATGTGTCAAACATATTATCACATGTGTAATGCTATGTCTATTTGTTACTTTCACATATTACTCACAAAAGATCAGTTAATAGACTTAAACAACTGCCGTTTGCATTAAGACTAAAATTTTGAAATTAAAAAATATAGCCACTAAGAATGATCCAATTGGTGAAGGTAGAATAAATCTATAACTTTACATATAATACATGACTAATGATATAATTTAACCAAACAGATTTAATTGCTACCATTATGTTAGGACTAAAATTTCAAAATTCGAAAAGTACAGGACTAAAATTGATCAAATTAAAGTATAGGTATTAAATCCATAATTTATACAAACTACAGGGTCTAATAGAAGAATTTGACAAAAAAAAACTTGTCAACATTCTTATTATAAAAGTAACCATAACTGCAAACTACAAAGAAATTATCAAGGGCATGCACATAGCATGGGATACGATCAAATTAAGACCAAGATAAAAAGCATGGTAGAAAAACATTTAATAGTTGTCTAACAGGTAACGAAATACTTGAGATAATTTCATAATTGATGCATCATATGTAAAATAGAACAGAACAATAATTTACTTGAAAACTGAAAACATGAAATAATAAGGTTTTGACATGCAATTCATCATACCAGTGCCTCGACACCACCAGCTGCAGCAATTGCTTCTCGATTTTTGTCATCAAATGATAAATTCCACAAAGCACCAGCCGCTTCCTGCCTGCTTGTTAGTAGATATGAATAAATAAAATGGCATTTTGAAAGGTGGGTTTATGAGTTCGAGCCTAGTTAATAGATGCAATTGCTCACTGGAACGTTTAGGGTGAAATCCCAAGTGTCAGGTAATCTACTCTAGAAGTCATTATTATTGCAGCATGTGATATGAAGTAAAGTAGATTACCTTACAGCTTCATTTTGAGAATAAGTAAGTTACACCAATGCTTCCAATGCACCTGCCTCTTGTCCAATAGCAGCATTATTGCTATTGCTATCCCCATGAGCAGCCAATTTAGCCAAGGCACGAGCAGCCTAGCCAAGAGGAGAAGAATTCTATTTATCAAGAAAAAATAAATGCTATCTGCTGAAACGATAGTTTGCATAGAAATGCAGAATTATTCTCATACTCTTCAAGAATGGACTCATGATTTATGATAAAAGTTCGAAAGCAACTGAATGAAGTTAAGGGCTACTTCTTCAACTTATAAAGGCATCCCCATTTGCAGGCATATTATTGACCAGGGATAGTATGACCACTTAAAAATGAAATATGACAATTTTCCAAGTCCTGAAATTAAAAACTTGAAAAAGGATCCAGTTAAATATTGCATTACTCCATGCCTTGTTTGATAATCATAGAGTAGAGGGAGCTATAATCATTAGGCACTCTGAGTGAAAGTATTAGATACATATTCCATGGTAAAGGCGAAGGTACTTTGCAGTCAACTGGCTTTGGTTACTCAGGCATTATACCAACCTACTATGGAAGACAAGAATAGTCTCGATCAAATTCTTTAATCTCCTTATGGTTATTACAAATGCAGATCCATAATCTTTTCAAAAGGACTTCTAAGAAGTCTATTAATTATCCTAAACAAATTATATCAATCAATAACAACGTATCATAAAGAAAACCATCAGCATCAGTTGTCATTCTCAATGTACAAAAGAAACTAAAAACAAAATACCTGCTCTTGCACTCCTTCAAATTTGCAAGTGCGAGCAAGCATCGCTAAAGCATGGATTCCACCAGCCACAGCCACCTCCATGCTGCATTTCTCATCAGCTCCCAAATTTGCCAGTGCTCCAGTTGCATGTTCCTTCATACAGCAGAGGATCAATTTAGCTCTAACAAGAATGCAAATATCTGCAGGAAAGAACAGGTAAAGGTGCATACAAGAAGCCCATCAGTGTTTGAAGACCATTTGAATATAAGGTCAACTAAAGCTTTTATACCACCGGCCTCTGCAATGGCACCTTGAAAAAGAACAGGGTTGAATGAAGATAGAAAATCTGAAGATAACTATCAATACAATTCTTCAGTTTTCACAACCTTATGATCATCCCCAACAGAAAGATTCAACAGCCCCCCAGCAGCCTCTTCAGCTACCAATCTGTTCATTGATTTTGCTAAATTGGCAAGAATATTGATTCCTCCACTTTCAGCAACAGCTTTTGCAACTTTTGAATCAATGGACAAGTTTGCTATGGCCTGAATCCCAACAATAAGAAAATGACTAGTCCAGTACCAAAGCAACTTATAAAAACAAATTCCAAGGAGGAGAATTATATGAGAGCATAACTTCTAAAATGATATTCATGAAAACATCCAAGTTCAGCCGTAGTGACTTCTAACATTGCTTATAATTCATGAAAGTAACGAATTTTTTAACTTTTAGTATATTCTCGGAAAATAGAGGCAATTCATACTTTAGCTGCTTCAGACTGAAGCCCCTCTTGACAAGATCTTGCAAGGTCCAATAGCAACCGTATTCCATCTCCCCGTAAAATTGCCTCAGCTCTCTGGCAATCAACAGCAGAATTTTCATCATCAATGACTACAAAACTTGCAACAGCAGTAGCTGCTCTTTCTTGAACTTCCTCCTGTGAACTTCGCAATAAACTGAGTAATACTGCTGCCCCTTGTGTGAGCCAGAAATCGTCCAACTCCTTCAGATTATTTTCAGCAATACGCAAAAGTGAATATGAAAAGACCCATTCAATCCAAACAACAATCTCATCCAAGTTTTTATCTCTATTCTTTGTTCTCCTCCAATACTGTAACACATCAGTAACATTTTTGGAATTGTCAGCAAATAATGATGTCACCCCCTTGAAAATGCCATTCAGAAAAGTAAGCAATACTCTGCCTTTGTGACTTTGCATAGTGTTACTGTCAACTTCACCCTCAAAAACTGGGCAATTCAAGGCACACAGTACTTTCAAATTTTGGGATGATGACAAAAACCTTGTAATAGCACTCAGATTTACATCAGTTCTAGAAATGTCTAAACACACCATGCAAGGCAATCTACTCAAAACTTGTGCTGCAGATCCCCATTTCAAGTTTCTAGTCCCTGCAACTGATAAAAATTTAACAGAATTCAAGTTTCCAAGAGCAACTTCATCAATGTTGTCTGATTCGACGAACCCAACATCCTTTAACTTCCTACAATGTTCAGCCAAAGCATTTATAGCATCTCCATTAATTTCCTTAACACCTGACATCCAAAGCCTCCGCAACCTTGGGCAGCAATATGCAAGTGCTTTGATTGCATCACTGCTTATTCTCTCACAAGCATCTGGGCCAAAATGGACACTCTCAAGCATCTCATGTCTTGCTGCTATCACTGAAAGTGCAACATCAGTAATGTCCCGACAGAAATCACCACTAATTTCTCAAGGTTTCCTTGCTTGAAGACTAACTAATGCATCTACTGAGCCGGCTGCATGAAATTTAAGTCTCTGGAGATTCTTGCATCGTGGGGAGAGTGAGACTACAGCTCCAGTGTCAAATCTGTGAGAACGGAGGTCTAGTGACCCCCAGGGTGAATGATAACACTCTAGAATAACACTCTAAAATAACGTATTTTTATGTATTAATTATGTATTTATTCTGAGTATGATCCTACTAATTTGAGCTATTTATGATCTTTTATCTCATAGGAACTAAATTTGAGACAAAAACAAAATTAAGGGCCAAAACCGTGAATTTAGAGATAAAATGGGCCAATGTGCGACACAAAAAAAAATTGGTGTCAAAAGTGCAAGAATAGAGGACACAAGGGTTGAAATATAAAAAGAAGAGATTTTATTGTATTAAACTCTATTTTAATTATATTAGAATAATTAATATTGAGATAATTATTAAGGATTATTTTTAAGATTTTATTTTATTTATCTTTATTTATCTTCAATTAAATATATTTATCTTTTAGGAATTTAAGTAGGATTAGACTATCTCCCCTAGCACTATAAATAGGGGGTGAAGTGATTCAAAAGAGATTCATCTTTTTCTGTAAACACTCTCTCCTCAAAAGTCTAGATTTTTGTTCTTCTCATATTTTCTTTCAATAAAATCTCCATTTTTATTTTATTTATTTTCTTTTCCACCACAACCATGAGCCACTAAACCCATCTAGTCGAAAGTTGTCGATATTCCCCAAAAAGAGTTCTTGAGGCTTAGAGTTCGTACTTAGCCTCCTCGCCGAGTATTCATCATTTTTCCGCACTACGTGGCTGACACTTCCGTCCATATCCCTTAAAAAGTAAGCTTTTCAATATATGCAAAGGCAGCCGCTTTGTATGTTTTGGGAAGGTTGCACAATCGGTTCGTTAGCTTACTGCGTCAGAGGTTGGCGAGTCTAAGAGACAAAATGGCGTGGGATTCACCATTGAGAAGTGTTGATCTAACATAAGACGATTCCACAAAAACGATTGTTGGCTAGAGTCAGGTTCCACTAAATCGTAAGTTTAAATCCTTAGAGCTGGTGGTCGTAGGTGTTCTCTTCCACTATAACTGGCTTATTTGGTTTGGGAAGGATCATCTAAAAGTCGAGGATTGAACCCAAGGCGGAATGAGACAACTGGAGGTTGGAATCTCCCATAAGAATTTTCTTTCTCTAAACTCTATTTTTAATTTTTCAAATTTTCGATTCAATATTCTTAATTCTGTTTTTATTTTATTTTTCGTTTCCATATCCAAACATTTAATTCTGTTATTTTTTTATTTTTTTTATTTTTTTTCCAGTAACACAGGTTTTCTTGGGCAAGATTCTGCCGGGATTTCACAGAACAAGATATTGTGCAAATCTAATCCCTAAGGATTTTACCCTACTTCCCTTTTACTATTCTTTTTCATTATTTATTAGGGATAAGATATTTTTAGTGCTTTCAACGACCGCATCAGTAAATAACTTAAAGAGCCTAAAAGTTAGGCAAGCTGATGCCAAGCTAGCTCGATCTCGGTAGTTTAAATAAGAGAGTAGTTGAATAACTGAATCATCAGGCAAGGTTGTCCAATCAACTCCAGAAATAGTAGCTGAAGCCAAACTTCCATAGTCAAGGGTCTCTAAACTAATGTTTGTCTTTTCTCCCCAACTATGTTCACGTTTCTGCCTCACTCTTCGACTCATATCCTACAAGTTTTTCAGCACTACAAATGATGACAACAGAGAGAACCAATGTTTCTCACTCAATCAAGTTAGAAAATCTCAGTGATCAACTCAATCAAAACTCAAACTCGGGGGGAAAAAAGCTTGAACCTCAATTCAAGAAACCAAACAAACATTTTTATGAACATGCTACGTAAATTTTTTCAAGAACTAAAGACCCAGTAAAGAAGAATCTCAAATTTCAAGCCACAGACACGAAAATAATCCAATTTTCCCAAGAAATAAGCAATGAACATAACCATCAATCTTGAATTTCAGTAAACAAACAACTGTCCAATCAAACAAGTTTCATCTTTTTCCCTACTACAAAACTACAGAATCCCATTAATAAAAAGTCCTCAAATCAAACATTCAATCAAATAGCCTTTTCCTCAATCCCCAGACACCCGGAAAGTCAATTCTCCAAAAAGTCAATAACCCCAGTGCAAAAAAGAAAAAAAAAACCGAAGTATAAACATAAAGAAGCAAAAAATGTACCTCAAGGCAGCAGAAGATTGGAGTCGACTGCGGAGGAAGATTCTTTGAAACAAAATAGAAGCTCAATATATATAAAGGGTCAGTAAAACCATGTGGGTTAAAAAAGTAAAAGCAGTAGAAGTTAAAGCCAAAAAGGATAAACACACCACTTACATTCCAACTCTGTTACTATTCTTTAGAATCTGTCACTCATTAATTTATTACAATTTTTTTCATATTATTTGTACTGTCAAGTCTACTGCTTTTCCCTAAGACGAGTAGAAGTCAATACCAGAAGTGCTTGCCTGTACTTTGTATTGGGGGAAAATAAGCACGATAAAGTTTATAGGGACTAAAAACTAATTGAGCTCAACTAGATTGCAATTTGCAAGTTTATAGGGACTGCTTTTTAGAACATGCAAATGGGTCGATTCGGGGGGCACTGATGCTTCAGTACCATGAAGTTAAACAAATGATATGATAATATCATGAAGAATTAATAATGGTAGAGGTAAATTACAGATTTTAGTTAATCATGAATAGGATCAAATATAGACGGGTTTTTTGTAGTAAATGATGCATACTATATTTAGAACTTCCTTTTCCTACAACTATGAACAAAAATGGAAAAGATTTAGGGCCAGTTATTCATTGCTTTTGAGAAGTGCTTTTGAGATGTGCTGTGGAAAAGTACTTTTGAGAAGTGCTTTTGAAAAATTTGAGTGTTTGGCATTGCTGTGAAAAAGTGCTTTTGAAAAATAAAATGTCCATTTTGGACATGGTATAATAAAGTAACAAATATGTATTTAAATAATATTCAAATTAGTTAATATTATGATATTTTAACAAAAATATAAAAAAATAATTTATTATAACTTATTGTTAACATTTTAATATATAATATTAATTTTAAATATTTCTAAGTAATTAATATTAATTATTTATTAAATTTAATTAGAATATACAAATTACATTTAAATATAAAAATTAAATATTTGTAATTAGATATTGACACAATTATATTATTATAAAATTATTTTATTTTTAATTAATGCTTTTAACACATTTGTATTATTTTACTTTAAAATGTATTTGAATATATAATTCATATTATATATTAACATAACATAGAAAATATAAACCTAACAAATTAAAATATTACATATATTTAGATTAAAGTTTTAAAAGGGATCAATTTTTTTGAAACTAAATTAAAAAATTACCAAATTTAAGGATTAAGGCTAAAATGGCAATAACTTCTCAACCTTAGGTTTGTATATTTGTAATTAAACGTTGAAATAAATTTCTTCTTCATTAAAACCTTGGAATATCAACAAAAGAAAGTGAAATTGAGTGTTATTTGAACCAAAAGGTAGCTTCTTCTCCACTGTATGACTTTCATCACTTAAGCATGTCTTTTGGGAAGAAAATAAAGTATGCATAAGCATGTCTTTCGGGAAAGAAAAAATGTGCTGATATACCATCTCGACTTGAAAGTAACTTTTGGTTTGACTCTTCTACTACTCAAGCCCTTCAACCCCCACACCACAAAACCAAATTCTTTCAAGCATCTGTCATAGCCATTTCATTTTCATGAATAGAAGTATAAAAAAGTTCATCCATCTAAACTATCTCAACGACACGATGAGACTTCGAAAAAAAAAATACTTATTATTAAGTCAAAATACAATACAATGAATTTATCTTATCATAAATAATAATAGTAATTATCACCAAGAGAGAATGCTGCATATGTATGTTTGTAAGTAAGAAGAATCTTCCAACTATATTAGAGGTTTTTGGCTAAAATAATTGGCTCGTTTCATTCCAGTACCGTTAAAGGGCGACATACTAGGGCTCATAGTCGGGCTCATTCTCGGACTCTCTTCCCTTAATGTACCATTTAGTAAAGCCAACTCCCTAAGCTGTTGTTTCTTATAGTTATCCAAAGATTCATCCTGAAGAATGGTAGAGATCGAGGAGCTGAAACATATACAAAAAAAAAGGAAAGACTAACTTTAAAAACAACAATAAAATTTTGCTTTTGTTCATACCACAGGTTTCAGAAGATTTTCTAGTATGGCAACAACGTAGTCCAAACGAGAATTTATCACATCTTTGGGAAGTTCAGCCTCCACCAACACATGCAATGGCTCATTAAGGTGTTCGAATCCAGGTTTATCTTTTAGTTTCTCTTCCTACATGTTAAAAATGGGTAAGCAGTCAATGAATAACAAGTGAAGCAACATCAAAGGAGAACTCAGTCTTCTTATATTCAAGAAGAAAACGCACAAAAAAAGCCAACTCTCGTCTTTAATTAGGTCAGACCTTGATTTTGCATAACTGTTTTTTTCACAAGGTACTTTTCTTAGTAAAAGTGATGATTTCATTGATCATAATACTGAAAGTTCTTCATAAAACATGTGAAATGCAAATGGAGATGCATATGATCAGAGTATATATAAGATTAGCCGAGCAATTTTCACATCACCTGCAGTCCAATATGGCCTTGTATTGGGAGGAGAGATGAAAAAATGAATATCATAAAAGAATTTACAGTTGACTTTACCTTAACAGAATCCTTGACAGAACCTTTGCCTCTTATGTACACCCTACACTCAGTCAAGAATTACTCGATAATCAATTGAACCCTTACTAGTTTAAATCATTAGTGTTTCATACTTGTATACATGTGATTGAATCTTCATATTGCAGGATAAAGAAAAGGAAAACAGAAGATTCAATAACCTTGATTAAAAAGCCCGGTGCACTGAGGAAGAACTTGTGTGAAAGGTCCCAGCTTCTCTTTCTCTGTTAATAATTCAGCTAAGTATCTGCTATTGTTTACTTGATTTTAAAACAATCATTAAACATATATAATATATGAAACCAGCAAAACCTACAAAGAAAACAAAAAACCCATCAATAAAAACATGGTATTGGATTGATTAAAGTGATAAAAATTTGACCTTTCAAGATCTGTAGGAATAGATGAAGGTCTATGAGGAGAAACAGAAGGAAAACCAGGTGGAGGGTATTGAAAATAACTCCCTGGTAAGATTCTTTCTCCCATCATATTCAACAGCTTCACTGATTCTTCAACCTTCATTCATTCAACAAAGAACCAGAGACTTCTTCAGTGGAGGAGAGGAACAAAGAACCGGCAGAGGAAAAAGAAAATATTAAACAGAAGAGGAACTAATTAAACAGAAGAAGAAGTATAAAAGAAACTCTAACCTGCTGCGGAAGAGGAACAAATAACAGAAAATAGAGCTTTGAAAGCCGAAAATGAGGAAAAGAAATTGGGTATAAAGCTCCGGCTCACCAGCAGAGGGGAAAGAGAACCAGCAGAGGGGAAAAACGTTTGGGGGAGAATATAGGTTAATTTGGTCAATTTTCATCAAAAAGCAGTTCAGCAGAAGGAAAAGGAGATTTTTTTAGCTTCTCCATCTAAAGAGAAGCACTTTTCTGATGGAAAAATTTGAAGAGAAAAGGAGGCTGTTCTTTGCTCCTTTTAAGAGAAACGGCCGTTTGGGTGAAAAAGTGATTCTGAAACGGGGAAAAGAACGGGCCTATGTTGTTTGGAATCTCTTTTCCTATAGCTATGAACAAAATGAGAAATAGAAAACCAGAATTGAAGAATTTCAGAGCTTTATAGAACTGTCATTGAAGTCCAAAATGCACAAGAATATATTACAACAGTGTGAGAGAGATACCATCTGATCAAATGGTATTCAATACTGTGATCAAATATGCTACGTATAGCAAGGGTCACTTTCACTGAATTAGGATCAAATCTCGGGGACTTCATAATTCCTACCATTCCAATAACAACTAGTTTAAGTTTGTTTTGGTCCTTTCTGATATTTTTTTAATATTTTTTAAAAAGCTTCGGTAAAAACCAACTGCATCACAACCTATGTAGATATGTGTATACATATATAATATAAATGATATCTACACATTCATTGGTTTTTTTTTTATTTAAAAAAGTAATTTTAAAAAACACTTAATTCACAATTTGGTTCTTGAAGTATATCCATATTCTCATTTTGGTGCTTAAACTTTTTTTTGTCCCAATTTGGCACCTAAAGTATCAATTTCCATTATTTTCAGTCGTTAAAAAAATTGTTAGGCAATTTTGTCCAATGAAAAAGAGCCACGTGACATGTTTTAGCCAATGAAAAAATGTCACGTCCCAATTAAGTTTATTTAAAATAAAAAAATTAAACTTACATAAAAAATAGAAAAATTCTAATATTAAATTTTTAAATATTAAAAAAATTTATTTTGACCAGTCATTGATCAATCACATAGAACACACCAAATGTAACACCCTCGGTACACCCTTGAGTTAGGAACAGTACCAAAGCTAGTAAGAAATATTAGAGAATTTTAGAATTGGGTAAATAGGATTTTCAAAGTGTTAGCAAAAGAAATAATTAGAGTTGATAGAAAATTAGAAATACTTCTATAATCAATTTTTGTGTTCACATCTATTTTTAATCTTCCAATTATTACTCTAGTTGCAACTGACAGGAAAATTCAACAAATTATTATATATTTTTATTTCATGTCTTGTTTGTATCTATGTCCAAAATTTTCAAGCATAATAGGGAAACGCCTGATTTGTCGTAATTTGATATTTCAAATTAGACTTCCCTGTTATATTTAAGGTGCTTATTTTCGAGTAATTTCGTGTTTTTTCTATAGTTTTTAGGTTTCAATTGAATAAGTGAAAATTGCATCATTTTACTCGTTTTTGAGACCCAAATTGGTCAATGGTATCATTGGGGACCATAACATTCGATTGAGTGTTGTAGGTACTTGTTGGGGGCTTGAAATCATGCAAAAACATCACCAAAGTAGGGGTATCACAACATCAAGGCATTGGAATCGCCATACCCCCATTAATCTCGGGATTAAGGCAAGCTATAGGGGTATCACGATATCTCCCTTGGGTATCGCAATATCCAGGTGACAAGAAGACCTCTATTTCAATAGTGAAGATGATATCACGATATCCAACCCTGAGTATCGCAATATCACTGTCGTCAGGGGACAAAAAATGACACCACATGTAATGTTTTTCCAACCGAAGCACCAATCAAGATAGGCCCGTTCAAGGGCATTTTGGTCAACAAAATGGGTTAGAAATTACTGCTAAAGCAGCCAAATTTTGTCGAGGAGTAAGAAGGCTACACTGGGATGGTTTTTCCTATTGTCGGACTTGAGTTACGGAATACTACAACAAACACAAAAATATTCACACACAAATTATAACATTGAATTCAGATAAAATGATCAAATTAATCCAATATTCATGCATAATGGAAGTTACACTACACCAAAACAGGCTTTTAGCGGCGTTTTTTAAAGCGCCGCTAAAAGTATTTGCGGCGCTTTCATTAGCGTCGCAAAAAACGCCGCTATTGATAGCGTCGCTAACTTTAGCGGCGTTTATGTGAAAAAACGCTGCTAAAGATCACGACCTTTAGCGGCGCTTTTTATCACAAACGCCGCTAAAGGTCATGATCTTTAGCGACGCTTTTTGCCACAAACGCCGCTATAAAACAAGCCTTTAGCGTCGCTTCTCGCAAAAACGCCGCTAAAAACATAACATTTAAAAATTTTATTTAAATATTTATTTTTATATAAATATTATATTATGTTTTATTTTTTAAATTTGAACTTTAAATATACTTTGAAGGATAAATAAAAATATTATTTAAATTAAATTTTCTATGAAAATTTTAACTTTAAAACTAAATATAAAAATTAATGAATTTAGTTTTAGAATTTAAAATAATAAATTAATAACACAAATAAGAGATCGGTTAGCACATTAGGAAGGGAGAGAAGTATATTGTGAGAGAATAACTTGAGTGCCCACATGACTCTCACAAAGTAAAATATATCAAGTGATTACAATTAGGATTTTCAACCTTTCATTGTCCTTAAACCTTTAGAAAGTATGATTACAGAACATACTTTAGCATTTTCCTGAATAGATAATTTTGCAGTCTCTCTTTCTCAAAGATTTGGAATGCAGTGGATCTCGATCCTCCATCGAGCCCTCCTGAAACCTTCATGAACTGCACTACCAAGAATAAAGACATGAACTTGAGCTTCAATGATAGAACAGCTTCATGGTACAATTAGAAGGGCAAAAGAAGATAGGAACGGCTAGTAGGTACATGGCTGCTCATCTCTTCATAACATTCATTACAAAGTCCATCTGGTCATAAGTTTAAAACAGGTATTTTCAAGAAATGAAATCAATATTTAGAAAATAAATGCAACAGAGGAAAAGTTAACTACATTCAGAATACAACAAATTCAACATAACACTTGTTGTAATGATAAAAAATTGGCATCAAATTTTTCATAAAATTTTTTAGATACTCCTTAGAGTGGACATAATCAATAAGAGTAATAGCAGTAAAGATTCACTAATCAAATTCTACCATACAAAAAAATAATAGCAATGACACGTGTTACAATTACGATAACAACAACATAGCTTTTCTCCCATAAGATGCTGCAATCCATATAGAACAGATTATGCCAGCATGCTCTACTTAGTACCAAATGCAGATAGGAAGTCACATCAACATAAAAAGTGAAAAAAGTCCCAAACTATTGTAAACATCAGTTATTGTAAACATCAGATAGGTTACAAGCGTATTTTCCTAATAGGATATTTGTACCAAAATCTCTCTTTAAACCTTTTCAATGGTGACAAAAGACTACCAAAAGGCCCAAAAATAAGATGCCTACTCAAGTTTTAAAAAGAAGCCAAAAGTGCCAATTTTCATACAGACCACCATTCCAACTTAAAGAAAGGATGCGACACTTCTGTAAGATGCATGTCTAACAAGCTGAAAAGGACAAGTATGATAGTGATATAGGCAAATGCAGGAAACGTCAAAGAAGACATACCAAACATTGGTTGGAGCGATCCACTGAGTTGTAGTCCATATTGCTAGGCATATATCCGGAAAAATTCTTCCAATAAGCTATCTTTACTTGAAGGTGTATTGACCATTCTAAAAAGAGCATTGGTTTGTACAATTTAAGCAACGGGATATTAATATTTTTAGTAAAAACTAAACAAACATGTGGAGGGGACAAAGAAAATGACATGATTTTCATTGCACATTAATATCCATTTCATATTTATCGGCTTCTTATCCTTTTGCACTCTCTCATTCCATTTTTTTAAATATAAAAATTTCAAATGCATAAAGCATGTGAAAAATAATAAATAAATGGGATGGGGACAACTACAAATTACTACTGGACATACCATAGGGTCTATGTTGTCTTGTTCCAAAACTATTCCCTGCACCCTGGAATTAAGAGAAGCAAAGAAAATGTTTATATTTGCACTGATGTGTCTAATCAAAGCATTTAGTATAAGGCGATGGAACAAGTCATTCGAAGATAACACATACATATATATATGTATATGAATTGCCAGAGGTTGAAACCCTAAAATGCCATTTTGTCTTTGGAACTTTAAAAGAGAGTCTGTTTAGTCGACATCCAAATTGTTCCATGAATGACTGATCCCTGTTTTCAGCCAAAATCAAATTTCTTAATATATTAGAGCTGCATTAGAAGTTCTTTTTTCTATTAAAAATTTTATTTGTTAAAAATTATTCTATATATGTTAAAATGAGATATATATGACACATTACGTGCAACTATTTGATTATTTTGTCATCCACATCGCTTTTAACAATAGAATTAGATGAAATTTTTAATAGAAAGACTCGATTTACTCTTTAATCTAATGTATAAAAACTAATTTACTCATATTAAAATGGTTGGAGGTGTAATTCATATTCTATAATTATATATGACTAAAAACACTATATAATTATGATCTTGGTTGACAAATAAGTGTAAATAATCATATAATGTATGAAATCAAAAGAGTCGTTGAAATCTTCTTGGGGCATTTTAAATAGCTGTATTATCAACAGTAATTTTAAAATAGATGATCAATCTCCTTGTTGTTTTCTCCAAGGCATAAAAATTAAGATACCTTTCACATCCTATCCAAGTATCACATGATGAGTTCATAATTGTAGCTGCCACTACAGATATAGTAAGAACTAGAAAAGCAAGCAAACTAGCAAGCGACCATGTCCTTTTCAATTCTGCTTTTTCTTTTTTTTCTTTTTTTTTTATTATCCATATTGGCTTAAATTCATATTAAGGTGTACGGATAACAACCTATATATTGTGACACAAGCAGAGGCAAAAAACTGAAAATAAAAATGAAAAAGAAGGATCTAATTTCAGAGACATGAAAAAACTAAAAATGGCATGAACAAAGAAAGTTACCAAAATTCACATGCTTCAAGTGCCACCTCATCATCAGTGTCCTTATTTACTTGCAACATATATTCAATTACATTCTTCATATGTGGCTATTAAATAATGGAAAGTGACATCAGAAAAAACAAAATGCAGATTTGTAAACAGGCTTAAAAAGAGAATGACATGGAACTAAAGATGTTACAATATACTGCAATACCTACCTCCAGAACAGATGGACGGACTTCAATTAGCTGAACAAATGCTGCACAAACCTGATCATGTGGCAAGAAAAAGAAAAGGAAACATTGATCTGACAATGCACAAACTTGGAAGAAATGAGAGAGCTTTCTACAATTCATCACTAGCTTTATTAAAAATTTGGAAATGTTATACAGATGAAATCATGAAAAGAGTCGAAAATAACCTTTTCATAGTATTCAGTTACATGATATATATATTTGCACGGTCCAACATTTCAGCAGTTTCATTATAGAAGAAAAAGACAAGAACCATTAACACTAAAGACTAGATGACAAAGCATGTCTGATTCTAAGGTTGTATTCAATATAAATACTGAAATCAGAAAATAAAAAATGACAAGTAATTCATGTCAAGTTTTTATAGGCTTCAATAGTAAATTACAGGAAAATTAGGAAATATTTACAGTAGATCATTCCACGCGAAAGTTGGATTATAAATACAATAAGAATACAAGAGAAAAGGAGAAACTATTCACCAATTTCCGCACTTCTGCTGCAGGGTCATTAGCAAGGCCAAACAAACCATGAAGGTATTTATCCACAGATGCATATAAAGCCTGAAAGAAATTAATGTATAATATCAAGTGTTAACCTATAAGTAACAGAATGGCATCATTCACAATGAAGAATAAAAACTTTCAAACTTCAAGATAACTTACAGAAGGCATCAACATAATATATTGGTTTACAGAACCCAATGAAAGCTTTCTCAGAGAAGCTTACCGTATTAGCTAAGAAGGAAAATAGGTGCATGATGACAGACAAACGGAGACGATGCAAATGAAATGGGTAAAAAAAAAGAAAAGAAGATGAACAATTTTTAATGGGTAAAAAAAAAAGAAAAGAAGATGAAATGGGTAAAAGAAAAAGAAAAGAAGATGAACAATTTTTAATGGAGAAACCAAAGAAAGTTCTCGAAAAATAAAAACCCAAATAAATTTTCCTTTGGGGCACTTCATTGATACAGTGACTTGAGGAAATAAAAAATCAGGAAGAAGAAGAAGAGATTTCTAGAGTGAGGGCTACCGATTTGGGGAAATCGGGGGGGAATAAAGGGAATTGGGGGAGGGGAGAAATGGTTTGTAAAAAATAAAATGGGGAAAAAAAGAAGAAAGATTTCTAGGGTGAGGGGGATCGATTTTGGGAAAATGAAGAGGGATAAAAAAAGAGGGATTTTCATTTCAAATTGTGGGATAAAAAAATATGATTAAAAAATGGCACCTTTTTGCAGAAGAAATTTGTGGCGTTTGAAACAAAAATGCCACTATTGCCCTGAGCATTAGCGGCACTTTTTCAAAAACGCCACTAAAGACCCGATCATTAGTGGCGCTTTTTAAAAAGCGCCGCTAAAACCCTGAGCATTAGCGGCGCATTTTCAAAAACGCCGCTAAATATCTGAGCATTAGCGGCGCTTTACAAAAAACGCCGCTAAAACCCTGAGCATTAGCGGCGCTTTTTAAAAAACGCCACTAAATCCCCGAATACCAAAAAAAGGTGTCGTAGGGCTTAGGTTTTTTGCGGCGCTTTTTGAAAAACGCCGCTAATGCTCATTTTTAGCGACATTTTCCAAAAAGCGCCGCTAATAGTCAATCTTTTGCTGCGTTTTTTTAAAAGCGCCGCTAATGCTTAATTTTTAGCGGCGTTTTTTTATCCAAACGCCACTAAAAACGCCGCTAAAAGCCTGTTTTGTGTAGTGTTATTAGTAAAATAGGGACTAAATCGAGCATACAAACATAGCTTAACAGATTTGAGCATGATTAAGGACCAATCTAAAATTTTTTAAAACTTTGGAACTAGGTATCGATACTAAAGTAACAAATACCGATACTTTTATGGTAGGTATCAATATTATAATCGGTATCGATACAGTTTTAGCATTTTTTTTATTTTCAAAACACTGTTCATTTGGTCAAGTATTGATACATTGGTCCCTAGTATCGATACTTTTACCCAGATGGTCAAAATCACAAATTTAGAAGTTCATTTCATGCCCAAATTTATATCTTAGCTCATAGATACATATAGGTACACAAATAACCTGCAAATAACTCATTCAATCCATTACTAACATACAACCAATATGTCACAATTGACACCTCAATCTAACAATTCAAATTCAAACATAATACCATATTCAAAACAATCCAATATTCCCTCCAAAGAACTTCAAAACAATTAACATAGCATACGTCATTTAACTATTTATAACACCTTATAATAATGTTTAAATATCAATCATTCAAGCATGCACAATACCTTACCAATTCATTCCAACCTATTATATACATACCATTCATTTACTAAGCATATTTCAACATGTTACCTTATCACCACCTAAGCATTATAACATACATACTTAAACAATCAACAAAGATTACCAAATACCAAGATCATTACCAAACTTATAGTTATATACATATTCACATAACATTTAAAATGCTAAATTCATTCAAAGCTTAACACATACAACCACATGACTCTCTTTCAAACCAACTAATCTATATCACGACATCATATTACCTATATAATTACATACTCAAAATGTCATCTCAAATACCAAATACACAATTCAAACCATTTACTAATGTATATATTTTCAACAAGCTATTCTTTGACATATTCACACCAACAAGGATTTCAAGCCTTACCATTATATAAGTAAACCAAAACAACTTCTAAGTACATGACACATATAACTGCCTTAATATGGTCAAAAGACTACAGAATCAACACCAAGATAGTGTGAGCTTGTATGATCCACTTAACATGTTTCGTAAGTTGACAATCTACAGGGAAAGGGAAAACAAACGGGATAAGCATATACAATGCTAAGTAAGTTCATAGGTATAAAACCAAATAACTTACCTCAAGTTATAATTATACACTACACGCTACTTAGCTTGATAAAGTTTGCCTATCATGACAAATCAAATATCAACAAGGTGAGTTCAACATTTATCATACCATATAATAACTCAGCCATATCGTATTTCAATTCACCTATTTCAAGATTCCATTATCATTCACAAAATAAATAACCATTTAATCAATTTATTATCTTAATCATACCATCCAATCTATTTACCCGCAATACATCTCATTTCAAATTAATGTCAAACATTATTTATATTTCATAATTTGAATTCTCAATCAAATTCATATTAAATCACATAAACTTCATTTTCATATCCTATCAATTCATCTTTATACCAAATAAACATCAATTGTCAATTTTAATGTCAATTACTACTTTGTTTCATAATAAGAATTTCGATTCACATTCATCATTTTGCCACGTTTCCATATTAGACCCCTAGGTTTATATAACTAATTCCCAATATGTATATGCATCATCTAATCATTGTATCAAATCAATCTGAAGATCATTTATTCAAATTACATTATACATGTCTCTATTAACCTGATTCGGACTTGGACGAATATACTGATCCAACCAACCCATTAATTTGGCATTTAGTGGCTAATGGATAAATCTGTAATAATGAAGTGCGCCTTGCACTGGCTGGTAAAACCAACAAATAAATATGCCCAACACTAGTCGATATAACCAACAAATGAGGTGCCCAGCACTCCCCAACATAGTAGTCGTATAACCCTAAACTCTTCATATCCTATGGCATGCCAACTATATCCGACTGTACCCGAACAGTTACTCAATTTCATTACTTACTTTCCTCAATCAATCATCAATAACAATACTAATTAGGGATGTTCAGTCAGTTAACTGACCTGAAATACCATTAACCGACCCTTTAAAAATTTTAACCGTTAACCGAACCAAAATTTTTTCAAAAAAAAAATTAACCAAACCGAAAATTATATGTTTTTTTATTTTTGGTTAAAATAAGTATAAAAATTAACTGAATTATCCGAATTAAAGTATTAACTGAATTAAAGTATTGAATCACTACATAATTAAAAGCATTACATAAGTCTTGAAATTAACACATAATTGAAATGTAAGTCTTTAATATTCTCCATTTGTATCCATTTCTTCTCTCTAAAAGATCTCCATTTGCATTATACCTGCAAAAAAACATGTGCAAAAAATGAGCATATAATAGAAATATATGCATTTAAAAAAATCAAATAATATAAACAAATGAATATATTGCAAGTTAACAAAAATAAGATAGTAAGTATACCTTCAACTCACGAAAGCTCATGAATTTAGGGTAGGCTCTGATGCATTCCAAGAAAAGTCTAAACATTGAATCAATTAAATAAGTAGAAGTGATTGTAACAGCCCAATTTTCAGTGGCGTCGGAAATAGTGGTTTGAGACCACCAAATCCGACGAGTAAGCTCGTAAATTCTATTATTCAGTATTTACTAGTTAAATGTGATTTTAGAAAGATTTTTGAATTCGTAATTTGTGTTTTGTAAGGATTTATTAGGTTAATTAGTTTAGAAAATGAGGTACCGAGACCTCGATTTTATAAGTTAGAGTCATAAATATTTTTATAAATATTTATGAAGTGTCATTAAGGTATTATTAAAATTTTGTTAGAAAATTTTAACATTTTGATAGTTAATTAATTAAAAGAACTAAATTGAAAAACGATAAAACTTGTTAATTAAAGGAATAGTGATTAAATAGCCTAAATGGTAAAGAAGGAAGGACTTAAAGTGTAAATTAGCCTAAAGTAAGTGACTGAGGCGGCATAAGAAAGAAAATAATAATAAAATAATGTCATTAATGGCAAAATTGTAAATAACTTGAAATTAAACATGTAAATTAGAAATTAAAAGAGTTTCTAGGTAATTCTTCTCCAATTTTAAGTCAAAACAGCCATAGAAGAAAGTTAAAGCTGGTTTTAGCTATTTTTCTTCATGTAAGTTTAATTCTTGCCTTTTTCTTGTAATTTTTGTGTTTTAAGATTTTTACAATTAGGTCCAACTAAGTTTTTCATTAGTTTTTATTCTATTAGAAAATTTGAAAGTTACCATTGATTAATGCTGGATGTTTTGATGAAATAACATGGATTTAGAGCCTTAGTTTTGTTATATGATGATTTTATAAAGTGATATTGATAAATATTGATAGATATTTATTTTAGTACTAAATTGTGAAAAGACTAAATATTAGGGTTTGGTATTAAATTCTGTTTATCAAGGGCTGTATGATGGCTTATAATATTTAGATAAATTTTCAATTGAGAAACATTAGATCATTTGATAGACTAATTAGTAAGGGACTAAATTGTAAAAATTGTAAAAGTTAGGGTAATTGTGTAATTTTAAAAATTGAGGGTATTAATTGTGAAGTGAATTGGAACTGAAATATATGCTAATGAATGAATAATTTATATTTTACATCAAGAGCTCGTAGACAATCGTGAAAAAAATTAGCAGAATAGTCCCTAAACTACTACAAATTTTATAATTTAACCCAGGTAAGTTCGTATGGTTAAAGTTTAATAATTATATTGAATTGATGTATGATATTATATATTTAGTCTATTGTTGAAAATGGAATATTTTTAAATTAAGAATTTGAAGTGAATATCCGATTTAAATAAAAACGCAGGATTGAGTACAATCGTTCTGTGGCGAAAGACAACAAAGGAATAATTGACGGCAAAATTTCCTAAGTAAATCGGGATTTAGCATTTGTTGCAAACTTTCATGTTTACTTTCCGTTTAGCTCTTACGAGCTTCTATTCAACTCATATGAGTTTTCGTTCAACCCTAATGGGTTTTCGTTCAGCTCTTTTGAGCTCTGTTTAACCCTTATGGGTTTCTGTTCAGCTCTTATGAGCTTCCAGTCAACCCTTATGGGTTTCTGTTTAGCACTTATATGCTTCTGTTTAGCCTTTGGACTTCCGAAAATGATGTACTCATATCCGTATGTCGTTCTCCGTATCGGTAAGATTTGGTAAGTGACATATGAAATTGATTTTGGAAGATTTATTGTTATCATTGGTATTGATTTGAAATAAGTGTATCCATAGATTTAAGTTGTGAATTGACAGGGAAATTACATTAAATGATTTACTTAATTGAATTGTTATACTAGGTTCGGTAAGATTTACGTTTAACCTATCGAACTTACTAAGCTTCATTAAGCTTACTTATGTTGTTTAATGTTCTTGTAGATTAACTTGAGATCGGGAGATCGGATCAACACATCAAGCCACACTATCCAATTGAATCCGGTAGCTTTTGCAATGTGTACTAAGGTTTATATGGCATGTATAGGGTTGGAATGGTTTTAAGCAAAGTTGTTTGGGTAAATATTATGACTTACACTTTGTTTATATTTCCAATCAACTTATATAACTATGGATTAATCATGCATGAGGTGTATTTGAAATGGTTAAAATGATGGTTAAGTAACAGGCATATTGAAGCATGGTTTGAGCTAGTGAATTAGTAAAATATGTATATAGGTGTATATGGTTAATTTGGTAAGTTAGGGTATTTGAATATATGTGATGATTTGTTAGGTATAAAATTTGGTATTGGCTTGAATTGAAGGATTTGTTGTGATTTGTGAATTTGCAAATGGTTGTGCCTAGGTTGATACCAAGATTGGGTGAGAGAAGTAGCCGTAAAATGGTCTATTTTTGTCCACACGGGCAGACACTCGGGCGTGTGTCTCAGCCGTGTGTGACATACGACCTAGCACATGGGTGTGTGGTCTGGCCGTGTATCCCCTGCATCTTTAAAATATAGAAACAGAATGCCCAGGTTTTTGTACACGGCCTAGCACACGGGCGTGTGGCTTGGCCGTGTGACCCCTGCACCTTAATTTCATAAATTAATATTTTCACACGGCCTAGCACACGGGCGTGTGGCTTGGTCGTGTGACCCAAGTCAGAGAGTTACATGAGCTGGGACACAGCCGTGTGCCTCACATCGAATGCCCACACGGCCTATGACACATGGCCATACAGGCATGTGTCCCCTGCACCTAAGGAAAATTTTAAAATTTTGTGAAAAGTTCTTTATGTTTATGGTTTAGTCCCGATTCATTTCTAATGTGAATTTTGGGCCTCGATGGCTCATATAAGGGACAATATGAGTGATTATAATTAGTTTCCAATATATATGTTAAATGATATAAAATATTCGTATTTGATCTAAAAAGTTCAGTAATACTTCGTAACCCTGTTTCGATGACGGTTTAGGGTTAGGGGTGTTACAGTGATATGGTAAAAAAAATTGAAACTATTAAAATAAAACAATAAATATACCATTTTCAATCTTGTCAAGCTCTTGGATTTGTTCTTCAATCTTTTTTATGTCTACTTGTGATGATGATTTTTGAATCCAATCTTGAGTACGCACAAGAGCTTGTACAATTTTAGGAGTTAAAGAACTCCTATATTGATCAAGCACATGTCCCCTAGTGCTAAATGCAGACTCTGAAGCAACCGTAGAAACTGGTATAACTAACACATCTCTGGCCATTTTTGAAAGAGTGGGAAATCTAGGGCTACTCACTTTCCACCACAATAAAATATCAAAACCTTCAACAAAATCCTCATTAGCCTCAGCTAGATATTTATCCTACTCAGATGTTTTATCCTTACCACCATTTTCCAACTCACGCTTTTATACAAAGCTTGCATTTGCCTTTTCATTTTTTGTTGTGGTTCACCGAGAGAAACATGTGTTGGCACACTCGATTGGCTACAAGTACTATGAAGTGGAGGCTTATACTCATCAAACCATTCATACAAAGATTCCTTCAATTTTTGCATCATTTCACAAGTTTTTTTAGAACTAAACATTTCACTAAGTGCAAATTCAAGATACTTTAGTTTTTTCCTAGGATCTAAAACACAAGCAACAAACATAAACAAATTCATCTTATCAGTATTACCCTAATACTATTTAACTGATGGTCATAAACAAACATAAACAAACATAAGCAATACTCTTTCAATTTGATGGTCATAACATTTAAATCAACATTACTATTTAACTGAATATCTCGTAAAAGAATATCAATTTCAGAAAGCTCGTCAAAAAAATTATTGGACGTGACATATGAAGTGCCAGATATATGCAAAGTGACTTCATAAAAGTGTTCCAAGAAATCCCTCAAGTTTCTAACATTAGCCCAATCATCCACACTAGGCCAACCCTCTCCCCTTTCAAGTTCAGCCCTAAAGTTTGTATATTGCTCCTTAAATCTCTCAAAAGCTCTCTCAAAGTTCTGAGCAGCGTCTAACATTAAGTAGGTCGAGTTCTACCTAGTACAAACATCAAGACGTAACATCTTCTTGCACTCTATCTTTTCCACCACAACACACTCCTTAAACTTTTGTAATCTAGCTGGAGATTGTCTCACATATCTAACAGCCCCCCTAACATGTTCAACAGATTTATTCATTTCCTTTAAGCCTTCAACAAAAATTAAATTCACAATGTGTGCTATGTATCTCATATGAAGATATTTACCATTTTGAACTAAATCCCCTCGAGGGTTAAATTTCATTCTCAAATAACCAATAGCAACATCATTTGAACTTGCATTATCAATAGTAACAGTAAACAACATATCAATCCCCCCAATTCAACAAGCATTTCTCAGTCACCATCCTAATGGACCCACCCTTATGAGTAGAAATTGGACAAAAGTTTAAAATCTTTTTATTCAATTTCCAACAGTTATCAATAAAGTGAGCAGTGTTACACAAATAATTAACTCTTTGCAAAAAAGTCCATGTGTCAGTAGTTAAGCAAACTTTAGAACAAGAGCTTCTCAAAAGTTGTTTTATCTTAACCCTTTCATCTAAATACAATTGATAAACATCCCTAGTCACAGTAGTTCGTGAAGGAATATGAAACCTAGGACATGCCACAAACATAAATTCCTTAAAGCCTTCACTTTCAACAAACTTGAAAGGTAATTCATTAATCACAATCATTTGTGCTAATCCTTTCCTACATGCCTCTTGATCAAATCTCCAAGTTGAAAGATGCCCTCCCCCCCCCCCTTCAACTCCCTTTCTAGGTAAAACTAGTTGTACTTGACTAGTGTCAACAACATTACTAGGATTTTTCTTTCATGAACCAATATGATATTTCAATGACCCTGTACCATTTGTTTTCATATCACAACAAAATTCCTTTTGAAAATAATTACATTTAGCCTTACTTGCACCCTCACTATTAATAATCTTAGTGAAGTGAGACCAAACTTCTTAGCTTTGAGGAGTGACTTTTCTTTTCCCAGTAGTTCCCTTTTGTTTGGCTTGAAGCTCCAACTCTCGAATTTTTAGAATCTATCGAAGTAGGAGGTGTAACACTACCCTCAAAAGATGTTAGTTCGGAGGACATTCTACAAGAAAAAAAATTATAAAATAAATTAAAATACATTTACAATATTAAACATATTTTGATGTTGAGTTTTAGAGAAATAAATTACTGTTTGTTTTTTAATGTTGAGTTCAACATATACTATTACATATATATATTTTTTAAATAAACATAGAGGATCCTTTAATTCTATCAAAGAATAATAGATATGGGTCTTTAGTCACTATACTGCTTTTATCCATGTCTAATAACTTCTTGTTGACTGGTTCATCGTTCGCACAAGTGGATCAGCTAGACAAACTTTAAAAGTTGGACTTAAAAAAAATCATGGTGTGAAATAATAAACTAAATTAATATACTTGATAATAAGAAAATTTTGGATTAATAATAATACCTAATGATAAGCAATTTTTTTATTAAAAGAAAAGACTAATGCTTTTGAGCAGAAGTAAATGATCCATAACTCTTCTATCAATGTTTAATTTTCATCCATTGCATTAACCATTCATTTTCTTTTTATTTTAAGGAACCTTTCTTATTTTCTTTTTCCTTTTTTTTTTTTTGAAGTAGAAGTAACCATTCATTGTGTTTATTTATATTTCATGTTCATGCATTGCTTGTAAATTTTACATTTATCGTTTTAACATTTTATCGATATTTTATTTCTATCCATGACCTTTATTAATACATTTCATCAATTTAATTTTGTTTGAAAAAAACAAATATTTTATTTGAATTATTTTTATGTGAAATATGAAAAACTTGATATTAATAATATGAAAAGGTTGAAAATTGTACATAAAAAAAATTAAACTTTATTTTTAAAATAATAAAATAATTTTCTAAAATAATATTCTTTCAAAAATAACAAAAAAAATAACATTTAGTGTAGATGTTCTCTATATAACGTATCTTTGGAACAAAGAATCCAACCTTAAATTCTCAATGAATAAGTGGCCCAAGAAACCCAAACTTCAAAAACTCTTAAATAGTATCTATCATAGCATTAAACTTAGGGTCTGTTTGATTGAAGGAATTGATTTTTCGGAAAATCATTTCCAACTTTTCCAGCATTTGATTGGCGGAAAACATTTTCCATTTGGAAAATGAACTCCAAAACAAGGGAAAATGGGTTACATTTTAGGGAAAATGTCTTACCCTTTCAATTTCCGTAAGACATTTTCCGTGCTCTCCTCTCTATCGCCTCCTTCATTCCTTCCTTCATTTCCGGTAGAAAATTGCTTCTGTTTATCGATTTTCCAGTAACTTGTTTTTTTAATTATTCAATACTTGTTTTTTTAACACAATTACAAATAATTTATTTGATATTAATTTTTTTCAATTTATAACGATTAATATTGTAGCTTAATAATTGAGTATTATTATAAATAAATCATTGCAATATATGTAAAAATAATTTAAAATATAAAATTTATTAATATATATCAATATATGTAAAAATAATTTTTGGAAAATATTTCGAAATCGCCAAACAATTTGAAAATATTTTACACAGATTCAATCAAACACCAAAAAATATTTTCCAGTAAATCATTTTACAGAAAAGTAAAACATTTTCCCGAAATCATTTTACGGAAAATATTTTACTGGCAATCAAACAGACCCTTAATTCAACAAGCACCAGATGCAAAACTGAAACAGAAGGGCAGGCAATGGAGTAGAATCCTTGAGCATGACCTTGTCGAACTAAGAACAGCCTTGACTAGTAAAAAAAACGAATCAAGCACTCTCATAAATCAGCAGTTCCCAAACCCAGCAGTCTTCCATCCATTTACTGTTTTTTCTTTTCCCCAAATCCTATCTCATTTTCTTCTGTCAATTCGGTTCCCTCATTCTCCGTCCCCATAATCCATCACCAACAACCACCGCCCACTGGCACACTTCCATTCAGGTAACTCTCCCTTTCATTTTTTAGGCAATAACAGAGTAACCCAGGAGATATGTTCTTCTTAAGCAGACCTACAAACTTGAAAACAACTACAAGCATGAGAGGAAAAGCCTACCTCAACTCGCCGGTGATGGTGACCTGGTAGACGCCGGACGGTTCACGAAGGTGGCTGGCAGTGACAATAGAAAGATTTTGGGAGATTTCAATTAGGGATTTTGAAGGTTAGGGTCTTAGTTAGGGATTTTTTTATTTCTGTTGTGTGTTACTGTGTTTTAGTTTTAGATTTTTATTTTTATTTATTAAATTATTTGTAATTTTTATGAATGGGTTAGGTTGGGTTGGGTACTTGGGTTTATGTATATTAGATTGGGTTTATGTTGGATTGGGTTTGGGTGAATAGTGGGTTATTTATATATTATAATTTTATTTATTAAATTTTTTGGTTAAACCGAAAAAATTCGGTTAACCAACCGATTTCGAACCGAATTAACCGTTAATAAAAAATTCAAAAAATTATTAACCGGCCCCCGACCGAATTAAATCGGTTAACCGATCGATTAAACGAATTTGGTCAGTTAACAAAATTTTTTCGGTTTTACCTGAATTTTGCACACCCCTAATACTAATTCTATTTCACATTATAATATCATATTATACTTTCACACATATGCAATCCAGTCTTTATCACTAACAACCGGTCTAAATTGAATCAATTCAACTCTTTTCTTCACATCATCACATAACATATCCTATTTCAGTCCAGTTTAAGATCAATTTCATGATTATTTCAATTTACAATTCATCGTATTCAATTTAATCTGCTATCTCACATTATTTACCGAATCGCAAACAATTAATATTTCAATTACACATAATTAAAGTTATAATTCTAAATAAATAACAATTTAACACAAACATAGCGTATAAACTTACCTGGTCAAGATAACAAACAACCAACTCTCTAAGGACTAATTATCAAAATTTGTCATTTCCTAGTTATCTTCAATTTGGTCCAACTTCCAATCTATTCAATAATTCAATTCAATTGATCAACTTAAAATACATTATCAAAATCATTTTTATGCATATGACCAATAAATTTTATTTTACAAATTTCCCTAAACTTTTACACTTTGTTCAATTTAGTCCCTAAAACCGAAATTATTTAAAATTTCACATTTAACCTTAAATATCCAAAACCGATTCTAACAACACCTTAAATCAACCTTTACGCATTTGAAAATTTTACAAATTACATGTGAATTATGTATATTTTCATATTAGTCCGTAAGTTCAAAACTATCAAAATTCTTTTACACAATAGTCCTATTTAACAATTAAGTTAAAATTCATCATTTAACACCAAGAATATCAAAGAATTATTAATGACAAGTTTTAAAATCTTTAATGCTTTTACTGAATTAGTCCCAGTGTTAGCTAGATTACATAACAACGATCTCAAAAATATAAAAATTACTAAAACTGGATTAAAAATACTTACCATGCAATAGCATTTAGCTTTGGTTGAAGCTGAGGTTCAAAACGATGGTAGTTTTGGTGGAACAAAGGAAAAAACATGAGGAAGATGATTTTTTTTTCCATGTTTTAAATATTATTTAATATTTTAATTACTTAACTTTTATTTTATTTTAACTAAATTAATGGCATAAACCGTCCACCAACATTCAAAAGACTATAATTACCTTTTGATACTTAAAACTTCAATGATTATGCATTTTATTTAATAAATTCAATGGTGATGAAGTTTTGTATCTTTTACGATTTAATCCTTTTCCTTAATTAACTAGCCAAACATTAAAATTTTCAAACCAAACTTCAATATATCTATATAATAACTCTGTAAATATTTAATAAAATATTTACAAGCTCTATTAAAACGAGGTCTTGATACCTCATTTTCCAAAATCATGACTAATTGCTAAAATCTATTAAATCACGATTCACTATTATAATATATTTAACTTACAAATATTAATTAAATACATCTATGAACTCTCTCGTTAGAATTGTGGTCCCAAAACCATTATTTTCGATACCACTAAAAAACGGGTTGTTACATTTTCTTTTAATTTCTCTTCTCTTTTTTAGGGTTTCATATTTTCTATCTTCTTCCTTAGCTGTAGATTTAAGATTTCTACAGTTTTCTTCTTTTTCTTCTTGTTAGTTAAGTTAGTTATTACTATAGCTAGAGGTTATTTACACTTTCAGTCCATTTACTTTGCTTGCATTGACACTTTCATCTTTGTTTAATGCATTTTCAATTTTCTTTAGTTTTAGTTGTTAAAGCTTTTACCTTTAATGTTATTTGCTTCTTATTTTACTGTTAGATGCTATCTTTACTTTGCTTTTAAGTTTTCTTCATTAAAATCTCAACTTTTTATTTTTCATGAGCTTTCCTTTAATGGCTACCATGTTTATTACTTTAATGCTTGTTAGTTTAGTTTTTATCATGAGTAACTAAACTCCTAAAGGGTTGATTGATAGAGATGTGGGTAAGCTAATTTTTTATTAAGAGGATAAATTGCAATAAATTAGACTAAATTGAATGAATATAAATACTTAAGATTGATGACCCTAAGGGAATATTTAGGCAAATGAGACTGAGAAGAGATCTTGTTGAGCACCGATTCTTTTAACTTCGGGTTAGCTGGTGAGATCAAGAGATAAATCAAACTAATTTGTCTAACTTGATAAAGTTAAGACTGAGAAGTAATACAGAACCACTTTAGGAGTTTAAGCAATTTAGAACCTTAATTAAATGATTAGTGAATTACATCAAAGTCAACCAACCATTGTTTCTTAATTATTTGTGAATTTCGTAACATTTCATCCCTTATAGTTTAGTCCTTTAGGTAGTAGCCAATAGTTTAGTTTAATCACTCTTCATTTTATGATTTGCCATAATATAATTTTTAGCAATTAGTTGTTTATACTCTGCATGCTCTTAGCTAGGAATTGCTTAATCGCCTCCTGCCTTGGGTTCAACCCTTGAAGTACCCCGTGTTCCATCAGAACTATAAATATTACAACCAACACTGTATGTTTACACTCAAAACTCGTTCTTTAAAATAATTTTTATAAAATTGTTTGTTTTTGTGCACGTTGTATATAGGTCAACATACATTGGTCATTCAATGAATGAGTATGCCTACTATGTATTAACCCACAAGATTGGCCTCTAATGGCCTTCCTCTATCCAGGGCGTTGCTGTTACGGTCGTATAAAGTTTGGAGATCATAACCTAAGATTTTATTATACTTAAGTGTTGAAGATAATACAATTACAAGACACCAATAAAAGAAAAATAATTAAAACATTATATGAAACACAACATAAAATAATAACATAACACAAATAAATAAATATCAAAATCTATATAATAGGAATTATTAATATATAAAAATTAATAAAATATTAAATATCTTAAACACGGTGACACGAAATATAGGGATATGCAATGATTCAGGGATTGAAAATTGTAATCTCATTCTCTGAAGTACTCGAGCTTTTCAGATTAATTTTCCTTCGTCAGTACCAATTGACATAGATTCCGTAGTAGTTATAACATTAACATATAACTTAGCAGTACGCCAGTAGGAATGTTCCCCGAGTTAGAACTAAAGAGACCGGCACAAGTGTGTTTTACCACTCGGATGAACTCACAAGCGGCTCCAGGCAATCAAACATGTCGGTCGGAAATTCATCAAAGAAGCTATCAGGAGTTGCAGAGTTTCCTATATTTTCCTTCTTTCCAAGTTCAGCATCGCTGCCCTTTATTCCAGCTGATGGAATCTTGGTCAATGATATTGGTTTACTTTCAGATTCAGAAGCCTCCTGATTATTGAACATGGCGGCAAAGTTGAAGTCAAAGGAGTCTGGCAAGATGGGAAGGTCCACTTGTAGTTGCGGTATCATCCTAATCGGCTCAATGTCTAGTGTGGAAAGACCTGTTTCCATGTTCAGGAAATCTGGCTTAATTAGATCAGGTAATGGCACCAATTTGAATTCTTCCAAGTTTCCTGGAAAGAAAGGATGTTGATGAGATGATGATCCTTGCTCTAACGGGACACCATTGCTTGGAACAACCTGAAAACATATAACCAAGTATTCCGTTTATCACAGAAGCAAAAAAGCTAGCTTTGATTTTGTGTGTTGAATTATTAATTTACCTCCACCATTGGCATTTCATGGAGAGCATGATGGTCTTTCCCTTTACTTTTCGGTGTGTGCGAAATTCTCTCCAGCCGCTTTCGTCTAGCACTCCAGAAATTCTTCACATCATTATCTGTTCTTCCTGGTAAATGCCTAGCAATCTTGGCCCACTTGTTGCCAAATTCTGCTTGCAATTCTATCACCACCCTCTCTTCCTCTGCTGAAAATTTGCATCCACTAGGCATTTCCCGTTTTGTTTTTGGCAAGAAAAACGAAAAATGATTAATATATTTGGTGAAGGAATCCGAAGAAGTAAAGAGATAAAAAAAAGATGAGAAATTTACGTTTTCAAGTTGGGTCTAAGCTTGTTAACCCATCTAAGACGACAAGATTTTCCAGTTCTGGGTAAAAGTCCCATGGATCGAATGGAGCTCCATCCTTTTGGACCATATTTTTTCACGTAGTTCATTAAGATTTCATCTTCCTCACCAGTCCATGGCCCTTTCTTTATGAATGTCCCATCGCTTTGTCTTTCCATATTTCAAGAAATTCAAAACCCAGGTCACTAATTCTCATAAATTATCTGCTGTTGTTGTTGTTGTTTTCTAGTGACGGTTTAGACGGTTAATGGCACTCTCCGATATTCCATTATCCACTAACTAAAGCCCGCCTGTTTTCCCCACATTTCAAATCATGTTATGAAAATCACAAAACACCCCTGCCTTTATCCTCAAAATTACATGTAACCCCCATGTCACCCTCACGTCGTCATGGGACGCTACCCTCTCTAAGCTTCTCTTCATACTCCACTCCAATTCTTTGGAACGTGGCCAAACTAATCAGCACAGCAGAGAAGTTACAAGCAAGCAACAAAAAACTGATCCCACACCATTTTGGCAATGGAACTGGCTTCTCTAAGGGTGTGCACGAATGAAACCTGCTGGCAACAATCAATGTCACTGAAGAGCTTCCAAAGTTTCTATGCTTGATTCCCTTTATTCTGATTCCACGCCATCAAAGATACAGAATCGATCCAGATAGATTCAGTGAAAAGTATCAAAGTTGTGCAAGACAGCAGGGGGACCAAAATGGGTTGTCATGTTCATGTATTAGAATTATCTTTTCTTCTTGTGCTTAATTATTTTTATCATGTAATGTAATCATGTTGTGAAACCATAAGTCCATAACCAAAGTCAAATACTCAGGATATGGGAATTTTGATGGAATTTTAAAGTCCATCTTATTTATACACTCTTTTTTTTTTTTTTTGATAATGTTAAAAGAAATAAAATAAAAATAATTGAAAAATTTTCACATTAATTATTCCTCAAATTGAAGTTTTATTCAGTAAGCTCTCTTTCAAAGAAGACAAATGGCTTCAAATTCAATGTTTCAACATAAAACCAACAACTCCATAAGATATCAAAGCTAAGACAGTGAATTTTAATGGTTTTATGTTTAATACATGTTCAACAAACTTGATAAACATAGACACATCTAATCACTTGATCCTGTCTCACTAAGCAACGATGTTTTGGTAATTTAAATAACCCTTTTTTGGGCAAAAGAAAAAGAAGAAGAGTAAAATATGTTACAAATGAAACCTTAATTATCATTTGTCTAGCTTGTAAATACTGTCATCAACTTCATCTCCCACAAATCTTTTCCAAAACCAGTGTTCTTTCCACAATTGTTCCACTTTCTCGATTGGTACGTTCTTGGTCTCCGGCAAGAAGAAGTATATAAATAGGGTCATCAGAGCCACCCATCCTCCGAAAAAGAAGAAAATCCCTGCCTTCATGTGGCAAAGCATAGCTAGAAAAGTTTGTCCAATAAGAAAACAGAAGAAAAAGCTGACTGCTACTGTAATACTTTGGCCAGCTGATCGAACCTCTAATGGATAAATCTCACTAGGGACTAACCATCCCAAGGGACCCCAAGATAACCCAAACCCAGAAATGTATATACATATCAAAACTAGAACCACATAAGCACTCGCCTTGCTCAATCCACCATGATCACCTAATAAAGCTGTCATAAACCCTCCAATTGTTACTTGTGTTGCAAGCATTTGAATTCCACCAAGCATAAACAGTACTCTTCGACCTTGCTTATCGACTACAAACATAGATATGAATGTACAGCCAACGTTGAAACAACGAATCACAACTGCAGACAAGAGTGAAGAACTTTCACGAAGACCAATTGTCCTGAATAGTATTGGAGCATAGAATGTAATGACATTAATCCCTGTCATTTGTGCGAAAAATGGTATTGCTGCTGCCATTACCAGTTGAGGCCTATACTTTCTTTGTAGGATTTTCTTGAATGGGTCTTTGGTTGTTTTTGAAATAGAGCTTGCTTTGAGGAGATCATCGAGTTCTCGTTGAACATCATTGGTGCCTCTTATACGCTGAAGCACACGTGTGGCCTTTTCCAGGTTATTGTCTTTCTGAATCAAGCTGTTTGGTGTGTCAGGAAGAATAATTGCACCTATAGTCAGGATTGATGCTGGAACTGCAGCCATGGATAGGGAGATACGCCAGCCCCAACCGCCGTCAATCTTTTCAGTGCAAAAGTTGATGATATTAGCTATTAGTACTCCGATGCCAACTCCAGTGTCAAAGATAATATTCATTGCTCCTCTGTGTTTAGGTAACGCCATTTCAGAGATATAGAGTGGGATCGACTGCAAAGCAAGCAAATGGAGCATAAATAACAAGCAGATAAATATTTAGAGTCATGTACGTAACTTATCATTGAACATGTTTTAACACTATATTCTGTCACAATCTTGAATTAACAGGAGTTGATCATCTGGTTTGCTTAAAAAAGATCATATCTCTATACTAAAGGGAAAAATAGAAAAGGCCAACATAGACCATTGATTACAAGATTCATTGTCATCAGTAAAGCTTTCTTTTTTCACCACGTCAATGAAAGACAATTCTTAACTGCTGTTACTAGTTACTACATATTTTACGGTAAAAGTACCATAGAGGCCCCTGTAATAGGAGTCGAATTGTATATTGTCCCATTTGCTCAAAATATGAGCAAATTAATCCCTATAAGTTAGATAAAAGAGCGAAGTGGTCCTTCTGTTGAAAATTCCATTCATTTCTGCTATTAAAAATTGGTCTCTATACATGAGCATGAGGTACACATGACACGCCATATCTCATTGTCTAATTATTCTGTCAACCACGCCAGTTTGTAACAATATAAATGGATAAAATTTTTAATAGAAAATACCAATTTGCTCTTTGACCTAATATAGGAACTAATTTACCCAATTTTTAATAGAAATGGCAAGATACAATCTAACTTATAGTACATGCCTTCATGATATTCTTACCCATATTTTACTCGTTTCTACCCTCCTTATTGCAGCATTTTCTTTGAATTCAGAAAGTAAATTTGCCATCAAACTTATTGTTTCAGTCCATTTCGACAAGATTTTGCATAATAAGAAGAAATAACAAGGTGCTGAGCAAAAACTTCAATATATATATATATATATGACAAAGTAGATTACAGTACCTGGTTGCCAAATCCAAGTCCAATTCCAAGAAAAAGACGACCAAATACAAGCATGTAGAGATTAGAAGCAGCGCCACCAAGGGCTGAACCAATAAGGACAGCAACCCCTGCTACAAGCATCGACGCCTTTCGTCCAAAGACTCGAGTCACAGTAGATGCAAATAAAGAAGAAACAAGGCCAGATAGGTAGAGTGAAGATGTAAACAAGGTCAACAGTTGGCTATCAAATTTGCAGTAATTGCTAATCTTGGTACCTTCTTTCATCCTTCGATACACATACGGGAAGAATTTTTTGAGGAAAGGGTCCATAGAGGTTACTCCCCCTTCAAAATCAAGGTCAGATAAATGGTGTTAACGGCGGGAATTTACACATGAGAGCATCCGAAACTTAAATTGACTGAAATAGTAAGTTAACCCATAGCCCAAAACCAGACTGACCTGAAACTCCAAGATCATAACCAAAGATAAGTCCCCCCGAGGCAGCCACCACACATGAGAGGACAACAAGCAGGGTAACCTTGCCATTGTATTGCCCTCTTTCACCTGGTATCCCCTCTGCAAACGCCATACCTAAAAGTAACCTCTAAGCTGATCACCATACAAGGGGGATATTATAAGTGTATGAACAACAGTGGTAGACCCTACTTACTAAAAAGAAATCACTAGTGGAAGACTTTGTACGCAAAATCTCCATTTACGTGTGGACCAAAAGGAGTTGTGGAGTTTTTTTTTCTGTCGAGTGGGGTTGAACAACATTAAAGGACATAGAGATGTGTTTTCTAAAACAATGGTTCAAGCTATATAACCAGGGAAACTATATGTATATATGTACACACATTAGGTATGGTTTTAATATGCGTTGATTTTTTACCTTAAAAACAATCTTATTAGAGATTATGCAATCGCATGTACTTTGAAACTGGTTAAGTCTTATGGGCCCAACACTTGTTTAATCTCACAGCTTAAGGTCAAATTTGCTAGGCGAAAGTGGAAACCTCCACGGGAGGAGTTGACAAATTAAGGCCCAGTACAACTGAACTAGTGGGGTATTCAATTGGTTGCTTTTTCTTTTCTTTGCTATGTAGCTTTATGTTATACTTTAACTAATTGTTGACTAACTTATGAACAGTTTTGAATGTCTTCACATTGGACTTTAAGAAAGTACTCAAGCACGAGGACACTAGCTTGCTCCTTGTTCATACTGCTCTTCTTTCCAAGCCGTTATCATATGCGTCATTCCTGGATGATTTCGTATCAGTTCAACGTCACTCTCCTTGTGTGAAAACTGATCTCTTATGACCCAAATGATATGAACCAATCCATAACCAGTACAAAGAGGGGTTATAATCTGACGAGGATCAGTGGATTCGAGGTGCAATATTAACACATACCTAGATGAACTGCTTGTCATGATGTGGCACAAGCTAAACATGGAATCTATCCAGATAGATTCAGTGAAAAGTATCAAAGTTGTGCAAGACAGCAGGGGACCAAAATGGGTTGTCATGTTCATGTATTAGAATTATCTTTTCTTCTTGTGCTTAATTATTTTTATCATGTAATGTAATCATGTTGTGAAACCATAAGTCCATAACCAAAGTCAAATACTCAGGATATGGGAATTTTGATGGAATTTTAAAGTCCATCTTATTTATACACTCTTTTTTTTTTTTGATAATGTTAAAAGAAATAAAATAAAAATAATTGAAAAATTTTCACATTAATTATTCCTCAAATTGAAGTTTTATTCAGTAAGCTCTCTTTCAAAGAAGACAAATGGCTTCAAATTCAATGTTTCAACATAAAACCAACAACTCCATAAGATATCAAAGCTAAGACAGTGAATTTTAATGGTTTTATGTTTAATACATGTTCAACAAACTTGATAAACATAGACACATCTAATCACTTGATCCTGTCTCACTAAGCAACGATGTTTTGGTAATTTAAATAACCCTTTTTTGGGCAAAAGAAAAAGAAGAAGAGTAAAATATGTTACAAATGAAACCTTAATTATCATTTGTCTAGCTTGTAAATACTGTCATCAACTTCATCTCCCACAAATCTTTTCCAAAACCAGTGTTCTTTCCACAATTGTTCCACTTTCTCGATTGGTACGTTCTTGGTCTCCGGCAAGAAGAAGTATATAAATAGGGTCATCAGAGCCACCCATCCTCCGAAAAAGAAGAAAATCCCTGCCTTCATGTGGCAAAGCATAGCTAGAAAAGTTTGTCCAATAAGAAAACAGAAGAAAAAGCTGACTGCTACTGTAATACTTTGGCCAGCTGATCGAACCTCTAATGGATAAATCTCACTAGGGACTAACCATCCCAAGGGACCCCAAGATAACCCAAACCCAGAAATGTATATACATATCAAAACTAGAACCACATAAGCACTCGCCTTGCTCAATCCACCATGATCACCTAATAAAGCTGTCATAAACCCTCCAATTGTTACTTGTGTTGCAAGCATTTGAATTCCACCAAGCATAAACAGTACTCTTGACCTTGCTTATCGACTACAAACATAGATATGAATGTACAGCCAACGTTGAAACAACGAATCACAACTGCAGACAAGAGTGAAGAACTTTCACGAAGACCAATTGTCCTGAATAGTATTGGAGCATAGAATGTAATGACATTAATCCCTGTCATTTGTGCGAAAAATGGTATTGCTGCTGCCATTACCAGTTGAGGCCTATACTTTCTTTGTAGGATTTTCTTGAATGGGTCTTTGGTTGTTTTTGAAATAGAGCTTGCTTTGAGGAGATCATCGAGTTCTCGTTGAACATCATTGGTGCCTCTTATACGCTGAAGCACACGTGTGGCCTTTTCCAGGTTATTGTCTTTCTGAATCAAGCTGTTTGGTGTGTCAGGAAGAATAATTGCACCTATAGTCAGGATTGATGCTGGAACTGCAGCCATGGATAGGAGATCGCCAGCCCCAACCGCCGTCAATCTTTTCAGTGCAAAAGTTGATGATATTAGCTATTAGTACTCCGATGCCAACTCCAGTGTCAAAGATAATATTCATTGCTCCTCTGTGTTTAGGTAACGCCATTTCAGAGATATAGAGTGGGATCGACTGCAAAGCAAGCAAATGGAGCATAAATAACAAGCAGATAAATATTTAGAGTCATGTACGTAACTTATCATTGAACATGTTTTAACACTATATTCTGTCACAATCTTGAATTAACAGGAGTTGATCATCTGGTTTGCTTAAAAAAGATCATATCTCTATACTAAAGGGAAAAATAGAAAAGGCCAACATAGACCATTGATTACAAGATTCATTGTCATCAGTAAAGCTTTCTTTTTTCACCACGTCAATGAAAGACAATTCTTAACTGCTGTTACTAGTTACTACATATTTTACGGTAAAAGTACCATAGAGGCCCTGTAATAGGAGTCGAATTGTATATTGTCCCATTTGCTCAAAATATGAGCAAATTAATCCCTATAAGTTAGATAAAAGAGCGAAGTGGTCCTTCATTGAAAATTCCATTCATTTCTGCTATTAAAATTGGTCTCTATACATGAGCATGAGGTACACATGACACGCCATATCTCATTGTCTAATTATTCTATCAACCACGCCAGTTTGTAACAATATAAATGGATAAAATTTTTAATAGAAAATACCAATTTGCTCTTTGACCTAATATAGGAACTAATTTACCCAATTTTTAATAGAAATGGCAAGATACAATCTAACTTATAGTACATGCCTTCATGATATTCTTACCCATATTTTACTCGTTTCTACCCTCCTTATTGCAGCATTTTCTTTGAATTCAGAAAGTAAATTTGCCATCAAACTTATTGTTTCAGTCCATTTCGACAAGATTTTGCATAATAAGAAGAAATAACAAGGTGCTGAGCAAAAACTTCAATATATATATATATATATGACAAAGTAGATTACAGTACCTGGTTGCCAAATCCAAGTCCAATTCCAAGAAAAAGACGACCAAATACAAGCATGTAGAGATTAGAAGCAGCGCCACCAAGGGCTGAACCAATAAGGACAGCAACCCTGCTACAAGCATCGACGCCTTTCGTCCAAAGACTCGAGTCACAGTAGATGCAAATAAAGAAGAAACAAGGCCAGATAGGTAGAGTGAAGATGTAAACAAGGTCAACAGTTGGCTATCAAATTTGCAGTAATTGCTAATCTTGGTACCTTCTTTCATCCTTCGATACACATACGGGAAGAATTTTTTGAGGAAAGGGTCCATAGAGGTTACTCCCCCTTCAAAATCAAGGTCAGATAAATGGTGTTAACGGCGGGAATTTACACATGAGAGCATCCGAAACTTAAATTGACTGAAATAGTAAGTTAACCCATAGCCCAAAACCAGACTGACCTGAAACTCCAAGATCATAACCAAAGATAAGTCCCCCCGAGGCAGCCACCACACATGAGAGGACAACAAGCAGGGTAACCTTGCCATTGTATTGCCCTCTTTCACCTGGTATCCCCTCTGCAAACGCCATACCTAAAAGTAACCTCTAAGCTGATCACCATACAAGGGGGGGATATTATAAGTGTATGAACAACAGTGGTAGACCCTACTTACTAAAAAAGAAATCACTAGTGGAAGACTTTGTACGCAAAATCTCCATTTACGTGTGGACCAAAAGGAGTTGTGGAGTTTTTTTTTCTGTCGAGTGGGGTTGAACAACATTAAAGGACATAGAGATGTGTTTTCTAAAACAATGGTTCAAGCTATATAACCAGGGAAACTATATGTATATATGTACACACATTAGGTATGGTTTTAATATGCGTTGATTTTTTACCTTAAAAACAATCTTATTAGAGATTATGCAATCGCATGTACTTTGAAACTGGTTAAGTCTTATGGGCCCAACACTTGTTTAATCTCACAGCTTAAGGTCAAATTTGCTAGGCGAAAGTGGAAACCTCCACGGGAGGAGTTGACAAATTAAGGCCCAGTACAACTGAACTAGTGGGGTATTCAATTGGTTGCTTTTCTTTTCTTTGCTATGTAGCTTTATGTTATACTTTAACTAATTGTTGACTAACTTATGAACAGTTTTGAATGTCTTCACATTGGACTTTAAGAAAGTACTCAAGCACGAGGACACTAGCTTGCTCCTTGTTCATACTGCTCTTCTTTCCAAGCCGTTATCATATGCGTCATTCCTGGATGATTTCGTATCAGTTCAACGTCACTCTCCTTGTGTGAAAACTGATCTCTTATGACCCAAATGATATGAACCAATCCATAACCAGTACAAAGAGGGGTTATAATCTGACGAGGATCAGTGGATTCGAGGTGCAATATTAACACATACCTAGATGAACTGCTTGTCATGATGTGGCACAAGCTAAACATGGAATCTATCTACTTAAAATTGTCACTGACCAATTTTAAGGTGAAGAATGGTCAAGCATATGTATAAATGAGATATTGTAGGAATGTAATAGTTATGATAAATAATTTAATTTATTGAATAAAATATATAAATAGTAATATTTTATTGTTTGGTTAATTACAATAATATTGAGGGTAGATAAGAAATAGATTGAAAATTACCATTTTCCTAGAATTTAATTTCACTCCAACTAATCCATTTCTTCCTCTGATTAATCCTTTCCTTTTCTATCATCTTTTATTTTTTATAAGGTAAAGTTACTTTGTCATTTATGTTTGAAATATTACGTTTTAGTTATTTATGTTTGAAATGTTACGTTTTAGTCACATACGTTATCGTGTTGTGACATTTTGGTCATTGAGTTGTTAATTGCCGTTAACTGTATAACGGTTAGCTGACATGACATATTAAATAATCATTTCAAATAAAAATTTTAGATTAATTTATACAATCGGTCCCTATATTTTTTCATTTTGAGTTATTTAATTTTTTTCTTTTATGTTCTTTTAACCCTTTTTTTTTTCTTATTTTTCATTCTTTTCTGCTTCTCCCTTTATTTTCCTCCCTTTCTTTTAATGTAGTTTTTCTATGTTTTCCACTTGTTAAAACTAGTCCACAAGCTCGCCTCACTCGAAAAAATTTAAATTATTCAAAAAAATAAAAATATTGAGATTAGTTTTAACAAATAAAAAACATAAAATATGGGGACCGATTGTATAAATTAACCTAAAATTTTTGTTTGAAATGATTATTTAACGTGCCATGTCAGCATACTGTTACACTGTTAACGGAAATTAGCTGCTCGGTGACTAAAATGTTACAACGCGATAACGTAAGTAACTAAAATATAACATTTCAAACATAAGTGACTAAAATGTAACCTGAGGTGAACAAAAATGACTGGTTTAGAAGTTTACCCTTTTTATATTCATCTTCCCTCCCTCCGTATACGTTTCATGTTTCCTCTCCTTCATATCTAAAACTTTTGTATTTTCAGAAGCAACAACATGATTTTCGGTGAAAGAGGTGCCATGTATGGCCGCCGGCCACGGTTGACCAAAAGCTTTTCAACTCCGAAAATTCACCTCAAACATAAATTAAATTCAGTAAATTAAAGACAAAGGCTAAATTGAAAATCTTAAGACTACAAAATAAGGATCGAATTGAATCAAGTTTTAAACCTAATAGACTTCATAAAAAATATCCCAAAAGTCAGGAGCCCAGCGTTTCGCTTTCAAAAAAAGGTCTTCCAGCGTCATTTTCCCTTTTTATGTTTATCACTTTTCCTTCTAATTGCTCTACCTTTTTCTTTCTTTTCAATTTTCCTTTAAAATAAATAATAATAGAAATAATAAATTTAATTCTGTACCCACCACCACATTTGTTTGACAAAATTTTAAATATTATAAAAAAATTATTATTATACATTTATAACAACATACGAGACATTTTTAATAAAATTTATAAATGCAATTTCATTTATTAAAAATATTTTTATTTTAACAAAATTTAAACATTTTATTGAAATAATATCTTAACTAAATGTATTATTTTTATTTCAGTTGGGAGTAAAGTTAATTTACTAAAATTCAAGATAAAACTTTTGTAAAGAATTAATTTAATAAATAGTGCATGGTTGATGTTATGAAGATAGAAAGAAAACATAAAGAATGGACTTATACACAACATTAAACATAAAGGGAGGGAAAAGAAATGGCATAAAAAATGAGGTGATAAAAAAAATTGAAGTATATTGATTTGATAAGGAGTAATTGGGGCACTAATTTGGGGTTAATTTGCAAATAGAGGAGAGAAGACACTTGTCCACCAACAGAAAGAGGTGGTAACATGAGTCGGACGATGAAAAGGGAACACCCTTGGGACAACAACCCATTGCCACACGACGGTGGCTTGAGAAGGCAGGACTTGAGTTGCTTTGTGGAATAAAGAAAGAGAGATGAAGAATTGAAGATTATGACTTCCTCTGCAACTCTGGGGTTGCTTCATTTATTTATTTATGGGTTCAAAAGTTCGTGGATCTTGAATCCAAACAAAATTAAAACACTTTCAAAATGTATGATCTTCATAAATCACATGTCTGCCTCCATAAAATTACATTATGATTATCATTTTCTACTAAAAGATAGCTCCAATCTTAGCAAGATTACGCATGCCCACATTCAATCACTCCTCTACTGCATCCCTTTCTTGTCATGTGCTACACCACCCAAACCAACTAGGCGCATACCATTTCCCAATTACATAGTTTCAAATATATAAACAAAAATATGAGATGTATAAAATATTTTATATTTAAAATATTTTTAAAAAAAATCCAAATGATTACGTATCTGCTAAGCCTAAAGACAATAGAGAATGTATGTAAGTGTAAAGCCTAAAGGCGACAAAAAGTGTGCATAAATGCAATGCCCAAAGGGAACAAAACTCCAAATATACATCACATCTCCCGAATGCATTATAACCTCTATCGGCATGTCAATCATATCCTAATCATTTCCCTAATACCTCGTTTGGTTACTAGTTTCATAACATGAGGAAAAAAACTTATTTATTACATATGTATTATAATAGTTAGTACAAATTTAAACTTGAAATTAGAAAGACGAGTAATAACTCTTGTAAAAAAAAAGACCTTTTCAAAATAAGCGAAAAATTTTCCTTCTCTTTGCTAAAATAAATCACGAAAGCAGTAGAATATTACCAATTGAATTAGTTTCTTGTTAACTCATATACTAAAACATATATAAAGAATAATATTCCTACCCAACATAGCATAAACCTACTAGGGTACATTATAATCATAAATATTCTATATCAATTACGACCAATAACATATTCATCATTGACATAGAGATATATTTAGAGTGTACAGATTTCAAAATATGTTTAGACAATTCATTATTTAGTTATACATATCACCACATAAACTCCACGTTTTAATGTAGGCCATATGAACATATTCTTTGGTTTCATTATGGATTCAAGCAACAAATCGTTTATTAATTAGCTTGCATATGGCCTCAAATGTATATCTAGACAATTCCTATTTGTATGACCACACATATTTCTACTTACTAAGTCCACATTTTTTATTTATCAACAACTTGTCATATTAACAAGTTAATTACCGGCATTACATTTCCCACATTAATATCACATGACAACTAAATTTCCATAACACATTGTTAGTTAATATGACATTTCATAACTAAACATTTTTCAACTTATCAATGACTTATTTCAACACTTTTAAACCATAAAACTGGCACATATTCATTACAAAATCATTTTCACATTTATAACACAAATTTATTATTTCTTTAAACATATTAGAGTAAGAAAAGTATGAGAACCCAAGGGTACTTACCTTGGATGCACTTATGCTTAAAAATCAGGCTTCTATCCTTTAGCTTCAAATTTCATTTCTCAATATTTCTTCATAAATTTAACAAAATATTAGTATATAAGCTTTCCAAGCTTTCTTATACAACAAGCTCAAATAAAGCCAGGAGAGGTGAAATCACCATTACTAACATTATATAACCTTTCTCTCTCTAGTTTCAATTCTCTTTTAAAAACTCGTAAAACCTTAGCTGAAAATAGAGAGGTTAAAGGTGGATTAGTTTCCCGGATTTTAACAAGAGCTCAAGGTTTGAGTGTTGAGTTTTTATGAGATTAAAATAAATCAAAAATAGAATGAGAGAAAATTTTCTTCTCCTTTTAGGAAACTCGCGACAACAAGGAAGAAGAGAATTATTATTTTTGCACTTTTCCCCCTCTTTTATTCCATAAAAAAATCTAAAGTCAAAGTTCGAGACTAACTTAAATTTGTGATCTACAATTCATCTCATCATTTTATTCACATCGAATAGTCTCAATTAATTCCATATATCAAATATCTTATCAAAATAATATTCGATCAAAGTACTCTTATAAAGCAAAATTACTTTTTTGCCTCTTAACACGATTTCTTCGCAAAATTATGTAGTCATCACACTCCAAGCTCACAATTCGTATTTAACTTTTATTATAAATTCTTGAGTGGTGAAAATTATACCTTAATTTATAACTTAACCCTATACCTTAAACTCTTTTCCAAATTAGTTCAAAAGTGATTTCCATCACACCAATACATATTCCAAATCATTCTAAAGTCAAAAGATTACTGATAGCTTATATTTTCTCTTTTGATAAAATTTACATTTTAATCCTCAAACTTTTCTAAAGTTATAATTTAATCCCTTTTCCACATATTCAAATACACAATTCTCTACATTAATTTTCCATATCAAATATCAATTTTACTTTCATAAAAATTCTCTATCAACTTATTTTCCGATTTTTCTCGAAATTTCACTATTTCCAATCCCAAGACCGTACTAGATGTTTTATCTGAAATTTTGGGACATTACAAGATGATATAATTGAAAGCCTTTGGTTGTAATACGTAACATTTTTTTTTTTTTCATAGTATTTCTTTCATAGGTCAGATGGCAACATTACTAGCAAAATTAGTAAATTGATGTTTTCGAGTAGCGTTAAAATTCATAGCCCATAACACGTATCTCATGATGTAACATAGTATGCTTATATTAAACCTGCATATCAACGCCGAGCTAAGTGCTAACTTTACCTGTTGAATTGAACCCTAATCGAATATAAATTTATCTTCATGAATGTGATAGCGAATCTAGAAGATGACTGTCTTTAACGAACAAATTCTCATACTTGTGTTCTCTTAAATAAAGAAACCTTGCAATCCTTCCAAATTATTTGATCCTATAGCTTAGAATGTATGTGGAGACTGGTACCTCCAGTATCTTGAAAGTTGATGTAACTGGAGAGTGCAGACGTGAGCTTCCTCAAATCATCAGTCGTGTGTGCTGCACTCAAAGCGATTCGCAACCTAAACAAAGTTTGAAGTGAAATGACAAAGTCAGTCCACATTGAAATGAACATGTTTTCCATCATCCAGGCATGATTCAGAACATCCACAATGAGTTAAGCCAAAGGTTTGGTAACCTTATACGCTACATTCCTGACTTCACAGGAGGTTTAAACTAGAAGTGCCCAATGTATGCTACTAATTAGTAGACGACTATGGGCAATGTTTCCACAAAACTGAAACCAACAAGATGGATGATAATAATAAACTGCAACAAACCTGCAAGAGTTGGGGGGCACTGTTGGTGGTCTGATTGCAGTGACATGGAAACCAGATTTCAACAATTCCCTGTTCATAAGAGATGGAACAGTTAGAAGCAATATGAAGAAATTATTAGTTACTCACAGCCATAAAGGGTGATTGATGAACCCCAAATTGTTGCCTATTAATCGGGTGTTCACCTTCACCAGGAATCAAATCATTGTTGTACCAAAAAAAGAAGGGTGATGGATGGGGATGAGAGAAGAAACCTGCTAGCTTTCAGGGCTTTCTCTTCACTTCCTACAATAAGAGATATTATCGGGCTGGAAATGGCAATTCCAGTCAAAGCACGGAAATCCTCCACTCGGTTCCAAAGTTCTCGTCGACGCCAGGTCTCTCTTTTTGCCACAATAACAGCAGCTGCTAAGTTGTATTTATTTTGTTAGCAAGAAGGCAAATGCTACAATTACATCTGCGGATAAGGCAAAAAGAGAATTCATTTCTAACATTGTACATTATATACTCAACTCCATCTCTTTATTTCCTAGAAGTTAATTCTCCCTCACTACTTCTTACAGGGATCATTACTTGAACAGAAATAAATCCTGTTAGTGGTAATAATTAATAATATCAAAATATGATGTCAGTCCCTGTACTTTGATAAAGTATGAGATTTAATTCCTGTACTTGAAAATTAAATACTCAAAACACTTTTTCGATATAAAATTTCAGTCCAATCATAGACACTGTCAGTATTTTTCTTCAAAATTTGCCTACCATCAAGTATGTTTGGTGAGTTCATAATGATTTGCTTTTGAAGTTGGTACTAATTGCATGAATGTATTGATGGCAAATTTTGACAGAAAATACTAACAGTGTCAACGATTAAAGTACAAAGACTAAATCTCAAACTTCATTAAAGTATAGGGATTGGCAGCATATTTGGCCACAAGATAAAGAAGAATGTATCTGATTTCACTGAAATCTACTGGTACAATAGTAAGGATAATAACAAAAGGAATAGGTCACACTGAAATAATGCTGAATTTTACCATGCCCAGCAGCAGCTATAGGAACTGGTGTGGCAGTAGAAAATATGAAAGAACGGCCCCTTGATTGGATAAGCTGTTTCCACCTTTTGCTGTTCACATGGTATTCAGACTGGCATGACTAAATATGATACATTCACATAAATCACATGAAACATTCAATCAAGATACATGCTAAAATACACATGTATTTTGGTGAGTTAGTATATATTAGATATAGATGTGAAGGAATGTTGAAGTCAAAATACATTGTGAGCTAACATATCTTACGGGGTAACATCATGAACATATCTATGTAATTTTGAATTATGCCAGGGTGTAATTTGAAAGCATATTTCCCCATGAAAGGACACAAAATAAAAGTTTTAAATTAGCATTAAAAAATTAGACAAAGAATCTAATTCTTAAAGGTATATAATATAGTCTATTATTTTTGTAGTTATCATATTATTCTGCAAGCCTACAGATGGGATATTTAAATGCTATAAACAGCATAGACCCAAACATCACAAATCTATAAACCTTTACATGTCTAGATGATTTTAAGTCAACAATAGCTATGTTGTCTATTATTGTTTTCTCAATGCTGCTCTATGGCCTTTTCCTATTCTTCTCCACACTAAAAGAAGAAGAAGAAGAAACTATTACCTGCAGGCTATAAATCCACCATGACAACCTGCTGCCTTGCTCAAAGTTCCAATGCATATATCAACATCTCTTTCACACTCAAATTCCTCAGCCACTCCTCCACCACTGTTGCCACAAACAAACGTTCCATGTGCCTGAGGAGCATACAAGCAGCACTTCTTAGATATTGATGGCATATACTAGAGATAAATCATGTAAATAGAAAGAAGCTATCTTCTGTATACCATGCACAAGCTCAATGTTGGGCAGTCTAGTGACCGAGAATACGTGGAGAATACAGCACAAGATCAAGTTCATTCTCTTAATTTAGATTTTTTCTTTTTCTAGAATGAATGATATGGATTGTGCTCTCCAAAAGGACAAATTCATGATAGATTCAAGGCCTACATTATATCCTGCAAAAAGGTACTATAAAGTAGACACCTAATATCATCCTGCAGTTCTGTATATGCAAATGCAAACTTACGTCATCGATGACTAACAACAGATTATGCTTCCGCCGGAGCTCTACAAGCTCCAGCATAGGTGCAAAGTCCCCATCCATGCTAAACAAGCTGTAGAAGAGAATATAGAACAAATAATACCAGTTAAACAAACAGATAAAGAAATTGGGTTTTCAGCCATACAGTAGTAAGTTGCAATATATGGTAGTAAGTTGCAATATATGGTAGAAAGTACATCATTCATAAATGAATGCAGTTGCAAAAATCTAGTTATATTCATAAACATGTATTTCATTGGTAAGATGCAAAAAATGCAAAGTATAGTTATTTGCAAATGTACAATATTCTTGGACATCCAGAAAAAAAAAAGCATGAAAATGCGGAAGAAAGGTTGGCTGTTACTTATTTTTATAGGATAGAGAAATGACAATGTAATGAACATCTGTAGAAACATGACTAACCTATCGGTCACAACAACCTTTTTCTTCATTTTGCAATTTGATCTGTCAAAATCCAAAAAAATTGCCATTATGCAGCATGGTTAGAGAGAAAGTCCTAGAAAGAGAATGATTATCAGAAGAATCTATGTGAAAAGTAAAAACCTACAACAGTGCGCGGAGATGGGACATGTCGCAGTGTTTATATACAAAGAATTCTACACTTCTTTGTCTTTCAGCAAGACGAATACCATCAATTATTGATGCATGGTTTAGTTCATCAGAGAAAATGGCAATCTTTTCATCCTTCACAGGCACGTTGCCTGCTGCAAGGAGGGATGCAAGGTTTCCAAGTGCTACCATCAATGCCATATTGGCTGAAAACCCTGTAGGACAAAGAAGACAGTCCTAAAGCATAAACTCGGAAGAAAAAAACAAGCATCAGTCTTCAGAAAAGTTTAGAATAGAAGAATATTTATGGTTAAAAGAATAAATACTGAAAGAACAAGAATATCATACTGAATATAATCCACGTAATAGCTCATGGGTTTAAAAACTACTTTAGAATTTATAATCAAAATCTAGACAAAAGTACCACTAGCATCATTCGACCTTTATCATTAAGTATCATTTTCCAAACATATTCAAGCACCTAATGAACTGAGCATACAACAAATGGATTAAAAAATTCAAATGTAAACAACTGCACATATAAAGTCTTATCCTAAGTCTATACCTCCTTCTTCTTTAAGCTTGCCAAGCTTGACTCCAGTAATCTATGGTGGTAAGTGTATCCGCAGATTAACGGAGAGCCCCTAGGGCCCATTCCGTAATCTCGAGCTGCCTGTTGCGAAATTAAGTTAGCAAAAGAAAATTACTTAAACAACAATCATGGCAGATACTTGTCCAAGAAGTCAATCTTGAAGCAAACCTCTGCTGCAGCTCTTCGAACTGCTGGATGTGAACTCAAGCCCAAATAATCATTTCCAGAGAACAAAAGTAGCCGCTTGAATTGCTGTTGGCTCGTGCCAAAAGTATCATCAGCTAAACATTCTCCATGAACAATCTCATCTCCTATAAGCCCAATGAGCAAAGTTAATAAGCAAAAACTCAAAAAGCTTATCTTGTTTTATTGGAGCAAAGTTCACTCATTTCCCAATCAAAAAAGAACAAAAAGGGTTATTGCATCTACATTCATTCGGTAATCATTTATCATTTCCATAATTATAAAAGCAAAATAAAAGAGAATCCTTTTTTTTTTGTTCGAAAAAAAATACCTGAACTTGGAATCTCAAGAAGCCATTTACGGTAAGTGGGTTCAGAAATAGAGACATTGACAGAGGAACGATCCCATGGTTGCATTTCGTCGAACACCTCGTACTCTTCTTTACCGGAAACTCCAGTATTGTTCATTTGCTGTTGTTCGTTGGGAAGGTAAAGGGGTCTTAAAGATCGAAGCAATTTCAAAGAGTCGAGCTTCGAAAGCGCTTCTCCGACCCATTTGTCCCATAAGTTGCTAACCTCCATTTCCCGCAGCGAAGAAACCAATGCTGTTTCGAGGGATAAGAGTGGCATAAAATGGTAGGTAAAATAGTCCAATTACCAGCTACCGAAATTGGTTTGATAATTTTACTAATATGAGGTACACACATGCATACCAGCAAATAATTAATTTTTTAAATTTTAAATTTTTAATATATATATATATATAACTTATTTTAAGAAGTAAAATTCTAAAAATTTATTCAATATTTTAATTTTAAAAATTTAATTAATTGCTAATGTGGCATACACGTAAATTGTTATGTGGTCGTAAATTTAATACACATTAACATTTTTATCTATTTTGAAGTGATTATCAAAATGTAGGTTTAATGATTAAAAGAGACAAAAAATAATTAAATAAAAGATTAAAATGACTTTTAAAGAACCAAATAAGTCATTATGCATTTTATTTTACACTTGACAAATATGTGTTGTGGCATAATTTTTTTAAGGTACATACTACAAATATATACAAGAATACTTTAGTATTTTATTTTTTAAAGTTAACAAAAATATATATGTGATGAATTTCAATCCATACCAATTGCATTAATAAAATATTAAATTTATCAGTTAATAAAATTTTATTTTAATAATTTTATTCATTTTAATTTTATTATTCTTACTATATTACTTTCATTATTTGTATATTTGTACTATTATTTTTCTATTTCAATATTATACATATTCCATGTACTATTATTAATTAATTTCAAATTACGTATCTCATTATTTATTGTATGTTTTTTTTTAAATAAACATATGCTTTCTAAATAGAGGTGCTCATTGGCCAAGCCGGGTTGGGTTCAGGTCGGGCTCAACTAAAAATTCAGGCCCATTTACTAGGCCCAAGCCTGGCCCAAAAAATGGGCCTAACATTTTGCCCAAGCCTGACCCGGATAAAAATGCTAAAACCCGGGCCTGACCCGGTCCGCTTGTATTAATTTTTTATATAATTTTTAAATATATATAATACATCAAAAATACTAAAAACATCAAAATAAATATTTCCCAACAAATTGAAAATAAATTTTAAAAAATATGTAGGCTTAAATAACAGTAAGATATATCTTAACAAAATAGACTTTTAGCGGCGCTTTTTTAGGCTTTTAGCTGCGTTTTTAAAGTAAATCTATTTTTTGTGGCGTTTTTATAAAAAACGCCACTATTGCTTACCTATGAAAAACGCCGCAAAAAATTATTTCATTTGGAATAAAACGACGCTGTTTTGCTATGCTAAAAATCCTTTATTTTGTCTGTTAAAAAATATTAGTTAAGTGATTTTATAAAATATTTATTATTTTTTTATAAATTAAATTTTTATAATAAAAAATCAAGTACTCTCAAAATAAATATCGTATATTTTAATAAGAAAAAATGATTAAATGGTTGTAATTAATTATTAAGTTAGAATTATCTAATGTAAGCAATTAATCTCTCACATATCAAATTTCTATTAAAGATTGAGACGTTAATCATGATTTTATATTATTCATTTCGATCTAATCTCCATTTTATTAGAGATATTTCTTCCTAACTAAAATATAATTATTTTGCTAGATGTTCGATATGGAATGATTTTAGTTTTTGTATTTCATTTTATTTGTTATAATTTGGTCCTATATATCCAAAACAGATAGTTACATATCCGTATCAATTTGTTACATTTATTTATTTATTAATTTTTTAAATCTAATATTTAAATATATCAAATGGTTTAGATTAAATATTTTTAGTCATAAACACCGCTAATGTTACCTTTTCTTGCGTTTACAGAAGAAACGCCACTAATAAATTAAATTCTTAATGAAACGACACCGTTTTGGAAAATTCTAATACATATTAGTGGCGTTTTTGCTATAAACGCCGCCAAAGCTCGTATATTTTACAATTTTTTTATTCAATTATTGTATATTGCATATCAATTTTAAATTAATAATCTTTACAATTTATTATTATCTCTTTTACAATTATATAAGAACTTATTTAATATATAAATTAAAAAATACTAATTAATCTAAACCTTAAACCCTAACCTGACCCTGAATCTCTAAACCCTAAATCACTAACTCTTAACCTATAACCCTAAACCCCAAACCCCTAACCACTAACCCCTAAACCTTATTTAATATATAAATTAAAAAACACTAATTAATCTAAACCTAAACCCTAACCCGACCCCGAATCCTTAACCCCTAACCCTTAAACATTATTTAATATATAAATTAAAACACACTAATTAATCTAAACCCTAAACCCTAACCCGACACCAAATCCATAAACTCTAAATCCCTAAGCCTTAACCTCTAACCCCTAACCCATAAACCTTAAATCACAACCCTTAAGTCAAAATCCCTAATCCATAATCCCTAATTCCATAATCTATAAGCCTTAAAGTTGTAACTCTTAAACCGGCCCTAAATCCTAAATTAACCATATATATACCCTAAATCATATATATTAAACCCTAAACTATAATGATAATTAAATTAAATATTTTAAAATTAATACTATCGTATCTTTTACAATTATATTTGAAATTTTTAATATATAAATTAAAAATCAATCAATTATGTACCCAAAAATTTTAAAATTATTTTAAATAATAGTATTTTAATTTCTCCATTTTTAACAAATATTTTTCTATGTTTTTTATTTCAAATTATTTCTACGTGTCATTATTTCAAATTTATCCATTTTTAACAAATATTCAATTAAAAATAAATTGAATTTTATTAATATAAATAAACAAATTAAATAGTAAATAGACAGATAAAATGTTTTGCGGCGCTTTTTCAAAAACGTCGCTAAAGATCTGAGCATTAGCTGCGTTTTTTTTTAAAACGCTGCTAAAGCCCCGAAAGGTAGAAAACGGTGTCGTTGGGCTTAGGTTTTTTGCGGCGTTTTTCCAAAAAACGCCGCTAATGCTCATTTTTAGGAAAGAGCCGCTAATGCTCAATCTTTAGAGGCGCTTTACGTAAGGCGCCGCTAAAAATGCCGCTAAAAGCCTGTTTTGCTGTAGTGATAAATATAACTTAACAAGCAAATGCCTCTAAAATAATAACAATATTAACAAATACCTTTAAAATAATAACAAAATTAACAATAAAATAAGTTTTATACAATATCCAAACAATAACAATAAAATAGTAGCAACATAATAGTAAAATGGTAGCAAAATAGGGAGAAAACAACAAGAAAATAACATTAAAAAAAAAGCAGATTTTTTTTATCATTTAGTGAATTCGAGTTGGGCCGGGCCGGGCGCAGGCTAAAAATACCTTACCCGAGGCCCGACCCATTTTTTAAATTGGCCTTATTTTTTTGTCCAAACCCATTTTTCAGGCCTATATTTTTGCCCAAACCCTCCCACATTTCGAGTGGGCCTTTGGGCCGGGTCAGGTGGCCCGACCCATGATCAAGTCTAGTTCTAAATATGTGGTTTTCATACACATACACGTGTGATAGAAATTCTAGTAGTTAATAAACAAGTTGTTTTATTTTTCTATGCAATATTAGCCGTGGGAGTTTCTAGTAGTTAATAAACAAGTTTGTTTTATTTTTTTTATACAATATTAGCCTTGGGACTAGGGAATGGGGATAACATAGTTTGAACTCGTGTCAAACCGGCGTCTAACAAGAGCTTTAATTACTTCTTTATACAAGTCAAGACAATTAATATTTTGAATATGTTTAATACTCTTATTCAATTTTTATTTAATGTGAAAGTGTTGAATAAAAAATATATAGATACTTATTAGGTTAAATTTGCTATTAGGTTAAATTGATGGCTTAGATCTGTTATAATATAATAATTAGGATGTTTAGAAACATGTTTAGGGATTTGGATCGAAAATTGAGCAAGTCTCTTATATCGATAAATTTAGCTAGATTTCGGTATTGAGAAAAGAGAGCAAAGATCTGCGTTTTTAATGTGATTTGATTGTGTTTGTCATTTTTCATGATGTGTTTATACTATGTTTAACGTGTATGCAAAGTGTTAGATCCATCAAGAGCTTCTACGAGCAAAGTGAAGGGGAAAGAAAAGTTTGTTTAAGCTTTCGAAATTGAAGTAAAAGTTAAATCGGTGAGTGATTTGGAATTGCTACTTTTAGGCACAATTCAATGTGCTAAAAGGGGAGCTTAGGTAACCTAATCACCTATCCTAAGTTCCAAGTGTAAGTGTTTCTACTTAAACTTAAGGTACTTTACAAATAAAGCTAAAATGTGATGTGATGTGTATAAAATGTGCTAATGTGATTATATGAAATGTGATTATGTTAGAATATGACTTGTGATCTGCTGGTTTATTGCACACATATGAGATTATAATGTATGTGGCTCAATGAGCATTGTGATAGACTTGAGAGTGCAGAAAATATGGATAAGATAGTGATGTGATCATGATGAACATGACATGTGAAAGTGTGTATAAACCAGAAAAATAAATGTGTAAAATGGATATGTTGGAGAGATAAGGGAATGTTGAGCTAAGCTACATTCATTGGGACATATTTGGTTTGTTGGAGAGTGTCAGCTTATTGCTACACTTATTTGGGACATGTTAGACTCTATAAGTCATTGGTGTGATAGAGATTTGTGTATCTGATGTGTTGTATTTCCGTGCATATTTCATAATCACAAGATGCCAATGTATCAACATAAATTAAAGATTGATGATTATATGTGATATTGTGCTTAGTATGCTTTCTATTAACCGTTAATGTTGTGGTTTATTGTGGCATTTTTGAGCATTCACTGAGCTTGCTTAAGCCCACACTCTTATATGTTTATTTTGCAGAAAAATAGTAATAGCAAGGAGGAGAAGTGAGCAAGCCAAGTGATCCAAATAAGGCTATCTTATTGAGTATGTGATGTGGCTTCCAACTATGAAAATGATGGTAATGTGGGACCATACTTGAGGGATTAAACTTTAACATTTCTTTGGTTTTTAAATGGACATTTTATTGACTATTTAAGGACTCTTATAATTGGTTTGTGATAGTTGATTGACTAGGAACAATAACTGAAATGCATGGTACAAGATGGTTGAGATCTAGTTGATTGAATGGTGTGTGGATGGTTGAAATTTGATAAGAGTGTTAGAATAGCAAGTTGGACATTGAGACAAGTTTAAAATGACCAAATGGTATAAACTGAACTTAAAATGCACTTAGAAATGCATGAGATGCATAATTGGCATGTTGAGTATGTTGATATGTTAACTTGGAAATGCATGCTAGCCTAGTTAATTACTCAGGGTGTCAAACTTTGATATTGTATGTTTTAAGGTAATTGAGCATGTTGTGAATGATCTCCATATGTTATATGACATGTTAGAATAGAGAAACTAGCTGGAAAACACGAAATGGCATGTTTAATTTAGGTACAAAGTGTCAAATGTTGATTTCTAGGCTATTTTTGCAAAAATTGAAGGTGACATCGCGACGACATTCGTGTGATGTCACGATGAGGGATTGATGTTGGGACACCATTTTTCACATCGTTGTGACGAGAGAGGTTTTCCAGATCACGTTGCGATGAGGTAAGTCATGTTGTCACGACAAGACTCTCTAAGTGTTTTTAGCATGTTTTGTTATTTTTGCAATTGAGTCTTGATTTTTATGCAATGCAATTGGAGTCCTTAAATGCCATAAAATGCCTTGAAATTTTGTATGATTAAGTAGTATATGTATAATTTCATAAATTTAATTTTAATTTTTCAAAAATATTTTTCGGGATATTTTACCAAATTTACCATTTAGTCCTTAAACCTTTGTTTTAAATTACTTGAGTTTACTTATTGGTTTAGTCGATTCTTTCAAATATTGTTTTAAATAATACTGCATATACTTAATGTATGCTTAATCTATGTTTATGATTGTTTCATATAATGTATGTTGAATGACGATTTTACCCCTACTTGTTATTTTGATTATTTTACTAGAGAAGCATAAATCTCGGGATTTGTATGTTTATTTTTATTTGAGGATCAATTATTTTGCATGTATTTGTGTGGTATGAATGGTGGTTTGTGGTGTGATTGGTGGTTGGTAAGGAGGCTATACAAGTGACTAATGTGACGTTCTGGATTTGGGTTGGTCAATCCTAGCCGAGTTTGGGGCGCCACACCCTCCTTAGGGGATAAAAAAAGGTGGCCGAAAGCAGGTACTCACCATTGAGGTATGAGGTAGAGGACCGTTCATGGGCGCTCGTTAAGTCATTTCTCGTGCTACCACATGTCCAAGCTGATTTATACTATCGTAATTATGAAGTTGACTATTATTTAATTCTATCTTGTACAATATTTCTTTTAATAATTGATGAAGTTATATTTAAAACTTAAATGTTTAATAATATTTTAAAAAAACTATGTTATTAAAAATAAAAATTCTTATTATTTAATATACTTTTATCCATATCCATAAATTACCAAATTTAAAAATTTCTGGTAATAAATTTTATAAAAATCAATTTAAAGGTTTAGAATTTAATGAGGTTAATGAACTATGTTTCAATTAAATTAAATTAAATTATTTTTAAAGAAAATGTATTAATTTGAAATTTGAATGAATTGATTAAAATTTCATATTTAAGTGTTATTAATTTTGAAATAGATTAATATTACGTTAACTCTATTTAAATATTCATTAATTTAATTCTAAATAAAAATAAATTTTATTTTAAAAATTATAAAGTATTTACGTGATTCAGTTTTAATAATTAATTTGAAGATGACACTTATATATATTGATTATCAAATTTGAAAACTTCCTTTTAACAATTTTATTAAAAAATAATTTAAATATTTAGGATTTAATGCTTAGTTGTAGTTTCACAATCTATGTTTCAATTAAATTATATATAAATAAAAAATTACAATTTATATATCGTTTTTATTAGTGGTCGATCCAAAAATACGATTTAGGGGTAAACTTATATCAGTATTGTCAATTTAGTTGGTGTTTTTTGAGGTTTGGGGGTAGAATTTAAAATTTTAAGGGGTTAATATAATAAAATTTATCTTAAAGGGGATGCTATGTAAATTTCTAAAAAGCTAGGGGGCAGTAGCCTTGTATCTGTCGGTGCTTCTCACTACATCATTCATGGTTTCTTTCCAATTATTTAATGACGTTTCCACAATCTTTTCTATGTTATCGATACGTAATTTTGATGAATTTTTTATCATAAACCTTGAATTTCGAATCCCGAATATTGAATCATAAACCTTAAACCTCGAACTTTAAGCCCTAAATTATGTATAAAGAACATGAAAAACATTATCGAAATATCATTAAAAAATTAGAAAAAAATTATAAATAATGTAATTAGAGAGATCCATAACATAAAATAATATCTCTAGGTTAATGAATTTTTTTGATCTTTTGTGAAATGGATGAAGTTGGTAATTTCAACTTCGGTATACTTGGCGAGTTGGTGTCCCAAGTCCCAACGACCAAAAGGAAAAAGCGACATTGAAATTATCCAACGGCTATTGTGAAGAGGCAAAAGGCAAAGCCACATTGTTACAATTTACAAGAGACGTTCTCTCATTTCTAAATTTTCTTTTTCGCCTCAACGCTCCTTCCAATTAAAATTGAATAAATTTTAAAACAATATTAATGTACATTTTGTTTGCTCAAATTTCATTCAATTAAAATACATAAATATTAATGATAAACATAATACAACAACAACAACAAAAACTTACTTTAACTTCAACAGGTCAAATTAAAAATGATGTTACCCTAACCTCCCCACCCCTAGTTGACGAGGTTAGGTTCAAGTCTTTCTTTCATAATTTACACAGATTTCATCTCTTTCGATTCTTTTAATTTTCCTTTCAAACCAACTTTCTTTTATTTTATTTTTTGTTTTCTAAACCAAACTTAATAACTAATCATTCACCTTCAATTTATTATTCCCAAATTTTCCAAGTTTTTATAATGCAAGTGTCTTTTTCTTCAATTTTCATAGTTTTATGTTATTTTGTACTCTTATTGCAATTTATATTACTGCCATTCAATAACTCTATAATATAAAAGAGGGTGTTGATTCAAATCCGAACTCTTATTGAAGCAAGGACTCGAGCCTAATGTGAAACATTAGTAAATGTTTTGGTATTTAATTATTAATAAAAAATTTAGGTGATTCAATTATGAAAATTAAAAATAATTATCTAACCATTTAATTTGATTTTTTATCACCGAACACCAAAAATCTAAAATAATTAAGTCAAATAAACATTTTATAATTAAAATTTTATTTAGTTTTACTAAAATAATCATTTTATAAAATTAGGTAAAAAAATAGAATTAAAAAAAGCAACTAAAATATTCAAAATCTGACATAAAAACAAAAAGCAATAGTAGTAGAAAAGCGTCATTAGAGAAACAGGTTTGGATTCAAAATCCCGACCCCACCGCTTCAAGGAATCCGTTAGCAGCATCACTAAACTGAAGCATAAGAAAAACAACTCCCCATCTCATCTCTGCGTCTCTTCTTAAAAACAAAAACACAAGATTTCGCAGAAATTCGAAATTCCATTCGTTTTGCTGGAAATTCACCGATGCTAACTTACTGTAGTGGCAAAACAAAGAACGAGGTCAAGGAGTGAGTGACAGAGGCAGAGGAGGCATTGATTAAAACGATGTCAGTTTTGGAGGAAAACCCAGATTCCCCGTTGAAGAAGAGGCCGCCGCGCTGGTCGGACATTTGGCTCAAGAAAACAAAGCCATTGAAGCATGTGGTGTTCGCTATGCAGCTTCAGTCTTTAGCTTCTAAAGACCCCAAATCCCAAACCCTTATCCCCCATTTCGCTAACATCGACCGAACTCTTCTCTTGTCCGACGACCTCCTCCTAAAAATCCTCTCTAAGCTACCCCTTTCTCAAAGGAACCCTAACTCCCTTGTCTGCAAACGGTGGCTCTATCTCCAAGGCCGTTTGGTTCGGTCCTTGAAGATCCTAGATTGGAACTTTCTCGTTTCAGGTCGGTTAATCACTAGATTCCCTAACTTAGCACACGTGGATTTGCTCAATGGCTGTTTGTTTTCACCCCGAAATTCCGGGATTCTGTTAACTCATCGGATGGTTTCGATGCAAATGAGGTATGGCAATTGTTCAAATTGGGAGCTTTTGGAAGAAAACCTATTGCCTGTTGAAGTTGTTGATGGAGGTCTACAAGCACTTGCTAATGGCTGCCCCAATCTTCGAAGACTTGTGGTAATTAACGCCAGCGAGTTGGGGTTGTTAACCTTGGCTGAAGAATGTTTGACACTACAAGAGCTTGAGTTACATAAGTGTAACGACAACGTTTTACGAGGGATTGCAGCGTGTGAGAATTTGCAAATCCTGAAACTTGTCGGAAACGTTGACGGTCTTTATTGTTCATTGGTTTCCGATGTTGGGTTAACTATCCTAGCTCAAGGGTGCAAGAGGTTAGTTAAGCTTGAACTTAGTGGTTGTGAAGGGAGTTTTGATGGGATTAAAGCCATTGGGCAATGCTGTTTAATGCTTGAAGAATTAACTATTTGTGATCATAGAATGGAAGATGGATGGTTGGCTGCATTGTCTTATTGTGAGAATTTGAAGACTTTGAGGTTGCTGTCTTGTAAGAGGATCGACTTGGATCCCGGCCCCGATGAGTACTTGGGGTTTTGTCCGTCTCTCGAGCGATTGCATTTGCAAAAGTGTCAATTGCGGAGTAAGAAGAGTGTGAGAGCTTTGTTTCGAGTATGTGAAGCTGTGAGAGAGGTTGTTGTTTTGGACTGCTGGGGATTGGACAACGATATGTTCACCTTTGCTAGTGTTTGCAGGTAATTAATTGTTCTTGTTTTGTTCTTTTATGAATCTCTTAGCCTGTTTTCATTACCTTTGCTTGCTTGCCTGAATGAAAGAAAAAGAAAAAGGGTTAGTTAATTGCCATCGAGTCATGTACCTCAGGTAGATGTGCTTTATTAGATTGATAGCGGAAATTTATGATCATAATGTTTGTTAGGTAGCAATATGATGAGCATTGATTTATTTAGTGACATGGAAGAATATGAAATCTGGGAACGGGGATTTGGACAACCGACATTGTTTTTGATTGAGAAACTAAGTCATTTATTTTTCTCACAGGAGAGTGAAGTTCTTATCTTTAGAAGGATGCTCATTACTGACAACTGAAGGTTTGGAAGCCACGGTTCTTTCGTGGTTGGACCTCGAAACTCTGGTAGTCGTATCATGCAAGAACATAAAGGAAAGTGACATATCTCCCGCACTCGCAACCTTATTCTGTAATCTTAAAGAGTTGCGGTGGAGGCCAGACACCAAATCTTTGCTTTCGTCCAGTCTTATGGGAACTGGCATGGGAAAAAAAGGTGGGAAATTTTTCAAAAGGACGTGAGACGCAGAATTTTCAGGTATCAAGGATTCGGTTCTTTGCTGCCGATGCAATGATGTACTTCTAACATGGAAATATTTTATCCGTCACTTCCCTTTCTGTAAGACTAACTAGGTTAGCGAACAGAGAAAGGATTATTAGAATTTTGGTGTAATTTATAATGTAAAACATTTCTTATATATCCTTATTATGGATATCTGAATGTGTGGACTGTAGAGAGCAATGCATTAACATTACTCTTAGAGTTTGGCTTTCGTTCATTATTATTTTTTCATTAATTATTAATAGACTTATCAGCTTACTTGTATGTGTAGGATTCTTTCATAAATTACGGAAGCTGAATTTGTAGACTGTGACCAAAGTTACATTGAAAAGTAACAGACCGAATGCTTTTATATTAGTACTATCGGATTCAGGGAAATGATTTTGAGTAATTGTGCTGCTTTTTGTTGATAATAATAGCATCAAAAGTATAATAGTAGTGCAAAATATTTTTGGTAATTGTTGCGGATGAGAAAGTTTTGCTATTTGCAAAAATGCACCAAAGATGGAGATGGAGTGGACGAAGACTTAGGACCATGTTTGATGTAGAGGGAGACCTTTGTTCACCATGACGGTGTCTTGGACGGGTGTAGACGCCATGAGTGCCTTAAGGGATGAGCAACATCCAAGGTGAAACCTTCAGACAAGCATAAACGTCGAGAATGTTTCAAGGGAGTGAACAATAGTCATGGAAGGACCTTCGAAAGAGTGTTGGTAAAGGTTATGTCCTTCCTTTTTGTTGATTGACTTTCAAACATTTGCAAAGAGGAAACATTCATGAGAGGACATTGGAGGTTGTCCTCCGGGGCACACTTTGTTGGTTAAGTCGGTCTATCAAACAAGAATAAATAAGGCAAACGAAAACTAATATATGGAACAATGAAGATAAGATGTGCTTGTGTAGTGAGCACGATAAGGCCCTTAGCTAATGCTTGAAGCCTTTGATAGTGGCTTTTTCCAATGGGGGCCTAGAATCGTATAGAGAAAGAGAGTTTTTAGAAAGAAGTGCTCTCAACATGTGGAAGACGAGCTCTTAGATGTAAGGAGAGGATATGCTAAATGAATTGTATTATGAGATGTGTGTATGAAATGATGTTATCCAATGGGAGAGTCCTCTCTATTTATACTCCAGTTCGTGGCCAAGCAACTTGTCAATTGTGCAAGTTGTTGGCCACCACCTATCTCTTCCTTATTAGATAGAGGAGAGATCTGTGCTTAGATGCACACATCCTTTTATTGTCTAAGGGTGCAAGTGGTGATCCCTTGCACTTCTATAAGAGGCTAAAAGAGGCCTCTCTAATAGGCGGGCTTCATGTTTAAATTGTGGACTTATATAGCTCAAATGATGGTCCCGGGAGAGCCCAATGATGCCCCATTTACGCCTTTGGTGGTTTCATAGGCCCGAGAGTGGGCCTTAAAACCCTCTCTTGCTAGGAAAAATTGGAGGCCTACATTGGGTTCAGCCTAGCAACCCTGTTGAACATTTAATTTCTTGATGAGGTTTGGGGACTCTGGTGCTCATACATCAGGGTCCAAAACTGTTGAATCTAGTTCCCTAAGTATTTCATCTATATACACTTTTAATTTCTTCGAATAGATTGGTAAGTAAAATAATTCATGGATTATAATAATATACTTTGTATAATCTTCCTCATATGATTTTTACATGAAAAGCAACATAGAAGCAAATATTAGCTCACTAATTGTCTAATGTTTAAACTAATACTAAATGGTATTACGTAGTAGGAACATAATACAAAAAAATAACTTATATTAATAGACGAACCTAAACATGTCTTTAGTCTAATTAGAAATGAGCAAATCGTTTGAAAAACTAATATGTCGTCTATCAAGTCCAATTGGGGAGATGTTTTTTTTTGAGTATCGAAGCGGATGACTCCCAAAAGATAGAGACATAGATGTGACTGGACTGATAGTACTCGGACTAAACCCAAGAAGAATAGATCCTGAATCCATTTATAGATTTATTCACTTGTGACGTTCATAGTGTGGCACACCTAAATCCTGAGTGGATGGCGGGATATGCATGCGTGACTTGTGCACTTTGATGTAAGTAAAAACATGAGTTCAAATAGATAAGGAATCGAAAGTTGGTGTGCTGGCTATACGACTTTTGCAATATGTAACGTCATTCGCAACAGTGGAATCCATAGCCCGAGACATAGATAAATGATATCCTCTTATTGGCATTACATGGTTGATGAAAAGTAAACGTGGCCACGAGTTGTTCGTCTTTATGATGAATGACTTGATTACTATTTGATAGTAATTGACTTTTCATGAATGAATATTTAATGGTTACCATGAGATAAAATAGGATCATATTAGGAGAACAAATGTTATCCCAAAAAGATTAAGGATATCCTATGAGGGTAACACACTTATAACAAGGTCATTGGACGAGCACTAATCGAGTTACTTTCATAATGGTATGCTGTTGGGAAGAGCTCAGTCGTGATACTATAGTGGAATGACTTCGTGACTAAATTAGTTTATAATTAATTGGAGAAAAGCTAGAACTTAATTATAAATAATTTGAGCCTCAACCGCATATGTCCAATCAGTCCCTCCACTAGCTCGTCGAAACCAAAAATGAATTGTATGTTGAATCAAATGAACAGTGATGTCCACGAAACTAACTAAAAATTTAACTAAGGCAAGTGCACCTATCAATTAACAGTATAGCTACGGTGAGTAAAGATATTGTTTCCACGAAGACTAAAGTACTAGTAATTACCATCTTTCTATTATTTAACCGAATAATTCGAGTGATTGATTAAACCTAAAGTTAACTAAATTAATTAACTAACGAACACAAAAAAAAGAATAAATCATCAAAATAATTGAGTAACAACCAATAAGCGAAACAATACACAGGAAAGAATCCACCTAGATTTCATTTGTCAATATCAATCTAAATTGCACAATTTCTTTACTTAGTATTTTGATCCGTAGAAATCCCTAAAATATGCTAATATTTCTTTTAAGCATAAGGGCAATTGACTATATGTTAATTAATTGAAATTTCTTTATAATTAAAACCCCTATTATCGCATTAACTCATGCAATGGATTCCCCTATTAGATTTGACTCTAATTCGGTAAACTTATGTCATCCTATTTCTAAGATTGCATGCAACTCCACTCAATTATGCAAGATTTACTCTTAAACAGGGTTTGTAACAACCTGTTTTTAGTGAAATTGGAATAGTAGTTTTGGGACCACAAATCTAATTAGTAAATCTTTATTATTATTATTATTTTAATGTTTACGGGACTATATTAGGGTCATGTTAAAGTTTAGTTAAGAAATTTTGACGTTTGCATGATTAATTATGTTAAAAGGACTAAATCGTAAAAGGTGCAAAAGTAGAGTGCTATTAGCTAAAGGTATTAAATAACTATGAAATATTAATCTAAGGGACTTGGATGGTAAATAGACCAATTGAGTTGTTGGTGAATATTTATGGACTCGGTTTTGAAGAAATTATGAATGTTTTAGTAAATAAGTAATTAAAGTTAAAATAACTTAAAGAAAATGCATCCATCTTCTTCATTTTATAATTTTTCAGCCGAATTCAAAATTGAAGATATAGTTAGTGTTCGGTAAAGCTTAGTTCATTTGCATGGTATGTAATTTTGTCCCATTTTTAATGATTTTTATGTTTTTGGGATCATTGTAGCTTAATCTAGCTAGCCCAGGGATTTATTTGCAAAATTTTTAAATATTTAGGGTTTTATAAGAATTTTCTTGCATGATTCTTGATGTTTAATAGAAGATTATGAGTCCTTGTTGATAAATAAACTAGTTTTGTAAGGTGATTTTAAATGAAAACGACATTTAGGGATTTATTTGTAAAATTGATGAAAGTTCATGGTAAATTTGTGAAACGATGATTTGTATGGATTGATATAGGTCCCTAGAGAAATCATCTAGCTTGAAAAAAAGGATGAAAATGCTTAGATTTCAATTTATGTGTTAAATGACTAAATTGTAAAAAAGTTAAAATATTAGGGGCAAAATAGTAATTTTGCAAAATATGAAATGTGGACTAAATTGAATGCTAGGGTTATTAAATGAATTAAATTTGTCTATTTAGATCAAGATAGACCGAGAACGGATTTAGATCGGGGAAAAGCTAAATCATCGGATTAGTCGATTTCATTTTTACGTTCTAATTGTCGAGGTAAGTTCGTATGAAAAAGTATCATTTTTAATGTTATTTTTAATTATATGTTAGTATGTTAGTTCTTATGTAATTGAATGATAAATATCCGACAATGCCATGACGGTTATCGAGCCCCAATTGAACCTTAAGAATTCGTAGGATACAAATGACATGTCATTAGGGTTTTCATGTTTCGGGTGCTGGTCTTAAATGTCCTACCGATGGCTGAGGTCTTACATTTGTTGCGGATACTCCATAGCCCGCATGAGCAGCATCGTGTAACATACATTCCTACCCAAAGCACACTTCGTGTAGCCTATTTCACAGCTCGTGCGACAAACGATGTAAAGGAAATGTTACAATTTTATGTTAAGCACACTTCGTGTGAACTTTCCTGAGTATCTGATGATATTCTAAATGATTCAACGGGCATGAAAAGGAAAGGAACAATAAGTGTTCAAAGGAACTATATCATGTATTTATGGAAAGGATTGAAACGGTAAGCTTTAAGGGAAGTATGCTTATGTTTATGAAAATGAGAATGACTCAAATGATGTATGTTTCCATGGAAATGAATTACCATATGCTATATTTAATTGAATCATGTATAAATGCACTAACATGTATTGTTGATGGTGCTTAGGCTTGTGCCAAGCTTGTAGTTGGATTGTATTATGCTTAATTTTAATGTTATGCATTGAAATGGTAAGTTATGTTCATGTTTTATGAACTTACTAAGCATTATGTGCTTATGTAGTTTTCTTTCCTATGTTTTTTTTAGATAATCGGAAGCTCGATCGGTTGAGAATCTCGTCGGAGACTTATCACACTATCTAGCATAAATATTGGTAGCTTTTTATGTTTTGGCCAAGGTTATAATGGCATGTATAGGTGGACTTGTGTTGGTATCTATTTGAATATTAGTTGATGATTTTGGCATATAAGTGTTTTGGTACCATTTGATGTTGGTTGGATTGGGTCATATTGGTACTTTTGGTGTCCTATTAGTATGTATTAATGTGGTTATATATTGATGCATGTTTGAATGGCCAAAATGGTATGTGATGAGTTAATTTCAATATGGCCAAAATATGGTATGTTTAAATATGGTATTGAACTAGATATGTATATTTGAAATCTAGTAAAGTATACATGTTTAGGTAAGTCTGAATGTTTGCATTTGAGGTGCCTTATATGACATATTGGTTGAATGATCTTGGACTATTGAATTTGTCATTTCATATAAGTTTTGGTCATGTTTTGAGGCTTTGATTATGTGCACAAAATGCCTTTAGGTGTATGCATGGTTTGGTATTAGAAATTGTTTAAATTTGGGTAAATTCATGTCCACACGGCCTGAGACACGGGCGTGTGGGGATATTTCGAGAGTTACACGGCCTGGCACACGGGCGTGTGACTTAGCCGTGTGACCCTACTCAGTGAATTACACAGGTGAGGAGACGAGCTGGGACACGGCCGTGTGACCCCTGCAGTTCAATTTTTCTAACTTTTTTGTGTACTTTTTGATTGATTCCAATTTTGTCCCGAATTGTTTCTAAGGTATTTCTAGGGCCTCGAGGGCTCGATTAAGAGACATTGTGTATGTGATTGAATGTATTTAGATTATGTTTGAAATGATGTATAAAATATATGTATTAATGTTCTGTTTGTACGGTAATGCTCTGTAACCCTATTTCAGCGATAGATACGGGTTAGGGGTGTTAATTTAATGGTATCAGAGCTATGATTTAGTCGGTTCTCGGACTGGACATAGCATGTATGAGTCTAGAAATACATGCCATTATATAACCTGTGATAGTGCGATAACTCCTGACTCAAATGAAACAATGTTTTTATATAGATAAAATGTCGTCCAACCAAGCTGATTCCGATGAAGTAGAAAGTAACGTGTAAGCTTCCATTCATAGGGTAGCGTCTAGTGGAAGTAGGCTCGTATCTGAGGGCCGAGAAGGAGAGGCTAAGGAAGCCTTCTTCCAGATGATGCCTAAATGGTTCTCCGAGTTCGTGCGAATGAACCTAATGGCTCCACGACCTCCACCCCTACTTGTACCCCAACCGGTCCCCATAGTTTCTTAGGGTTTGGAACCAGTACGAGTGAGCAAGCCTCTAGTTGATAAAATCCATAAATATTGGCTGAAGAGTTTAGAGGTACAGCTGAAGATGATCTAGAGAGAGCCGAGTTTTGGTTAGAAAACACGGTCAGATTTTTTGACGAATTATCATGTACTCCTATGGAATGCTTGAAATGCGATGTTTCATTGTTGAAATATTCAACTTATTAGTGGTGGAACACTTTGGTTGCGGTTGTACCGAGAGATCAAGTAAATTGGGAGTTCTTTCAGACTGAATTCTGAAAGAAATATGTGTGCTAGAGATTTTTTGATAAGAAATGTAAAGATTTCCTTGAGTTGAAGAAAGGCCATATGTCAGTGTCGGAATATGAGAGGAAATTTGTGCAACTTAGCAAGTATGCCCGATAAAGTGTACCAACCGAAGCTGCAATGTGTAGTCAATTTAAAGACAGGCTAAATGAAGACATTAATTTGCTTGTCGTGATTCTTGAGTTGAAAGAATTTGTAGTTCTGGTTGACAGAGCGCATAAAGCCGAGGAACTTAGCAAAGAAAAGAGTAATGCTAATTCTAAGGCTCGTGATTCAGTAAAGCAACATTTGGGAAAGTCATACTCATCACCGTCAAAGAAGTCAAAAGAATATAATGGTCGTTCGTTAACTTCGGTAGGTTACTCCGGGAAAGATAGAGAAAAATAATATTCAAGCTTGAAACCTCAAGTTATGTCAACATCGAGTGTAGGCAGTGTCAAAAACAACAAGCCCGAATGTCAGAAATGTAATAGAAGACACTTTGGTGAATGTAGATTGTAAGATGGGTCATGAAATGTGGTTCATATGAACATTATCTCGGAGATTGCCTTGAAAGGTCCGACAAAAAAAGGCTCAGACTACTCGACTGAGTAATATAGTTGCGAGAGGGGGACCACCTCAAAACACTGGAAATGTAGGTAATAGCCATAGTGGGACGAAAGACTCTATTGTGAGGTCTGAGGCACGAGCACCAGCTAGAGCTTACGCAATCCGTGCTCGAGAGAAAGCTTCAGCGCCAGATGTTATCACCGGTACATTTTCCATCTTTGGTACTAATGTAACTGCTTTGATTGACTTGGGGTCAACATAACCATATGTATGTACGACTTTAGTGTTAGCTAAGAAATTGCCTTTTGAGTCTACTGAGTTTGTGATTAAAGTAACGAACCCCCTAGGTCAGTATGTGTTAGTTGATAAAGTTTGTAAAAACTGTCCTTTGATGATTTGGGGTTCCGGCTGATTTGATGTTACTACCCTTTGATGAGTTTGATGTGATTTTGGGTATGGACTGGTTAACTCTGTATGATGCTGCTGTGAACTTTAGAAGAAAACATATTGTGTTAAAATGTCAAAACGGTGAAAAACTTCAAATTGAATCAGATAGACTGGATAGTGCATCTAATGTTATTTCAACTATGTTAGCATAGAAGTATGTTAGAAAAGGTTGTGAAGAGTATCTCTCTTATATATTTGATTTTAGAGTTTCAAAATTGAAATTAGAACCGGTTCTAGTAGTATGTGAGTATACAGATGTGTTTCTAGAAGAGTTACTAGGGTTACCGCAGATTAGAGAGGTTGAGTTTGGTATTGAGTTAGTGTCGGGAACATCTCCAATATTGATAGCTCCATATAGAATGGCACTTACAGAATTAAAAGAGTTGAAAGCACAGTTGCAAAAGTTGACAGATAGGGGCTTTGCTCGGCCCAACTTTTCTTCTTGAGGTGCTCATATATTATTTGTCAAGAAAAATGATGGATCTATGCGACTATGTATCGATTATCGACAACTCAACAAAGTCACGATCATGAGTAAGTATCATTTGCCACGTATTGATGATCTATTTGACTAGTTGAAAGGTGTGACTATTTTCTCAAAGATCGATCTTCGTTTTGGTTATTATCAGTTGCGGGTTAAAGACTTAGATGTGCCAAAAACCACATTTAGAACTAGGTACGGGCATTATGAGTTTCTTGTGATGCCATTTGGTTTGACTAATGCACCTATTGTATTCATAGATTTAATGAATAGAATATTTAGACCGTATTTAGACAGATTTGTTGTCGTATTTCATTGATGACATTCTGATCTATTCATGAGATGGGACAGAGCATACCCAACATTTGAGATTGTTTTGCAAACTTTACGTGAAAAACAATTGTTCGCTAAGTTTAGCAAATGTGAGTTCTGGCTCCGAGAAGTCAGATTTTTGGGACATGTTGTATTGGCAGATGGCATTAGAGTTGATTCGAATAAAATTTCAGTTGTAGTAGACTAGAAGCCTCCGAGAAATGTATCTGAAGTTAAAAGTTTTTTGGGTTTAGCAGGATATTATAGAAAGTTCATCAAGGGATTCTTGATGATTGCTACGCTGTTGACGAGATTGTTACAAAAAGATGTTAAATTCAAATGGTCCGAGAAATGTCAGTAAAGTTTTAATCAGTTGAAAGCTTTGTTAACCGAGGCACTTGTGTTGGTTCAACTAGAGTCTGGAAAAGAATTTGTGATTTACAGTGATGTGTCATTAAATGGTTTGGGTTGTGTTTTGATGCAAGAAGGCAAAGTAATAGCTTATGCTTCTCAACGTTGAAACCGCACGAAAAGAATTATCCGACTCACGATTTAGAACTTGCAGCTATTGTGTTTGCTTTAAAGATTTGGTGACACCATTTGTACGGAGAAAAATGTCACATTTTTACTGATCACAAAATCTTGAAGTATTTGATGTCATAGAAAGATCTGAATTTGAGACAGCGCAGATGGCTCGAGCTATTAAGACTACGATTTGATCATTGACTATTATCTGGGAAAGACTAATGTTGTTGCTGATGTTTTGATTAGAAAATCATTGTTTGCTTTGTGAGCATTGAACACACAATTGACGTTGATTGATGACGGCTCGATTTTATCTGAATTAAAAGCTAGACCGACGTTTTTACAACAAATTTGCAAAGCTAAAAAATGTGGCGATATTTTGATAGCTAAACGGAAATAGATTGAGACGACACCTGATTCAAATTTTTATGTTGGTTTTGGTGATAGTTTGTACTTCAAAGGCAGAATTTGTGTCTCGATAAATTCTAATTTCGTTCAGAAGATCTTACAGGAAACTCACAGTAGTAGCATGTCGATTCATCCTGGTAGCAATAAAATGTACAACGATTTGAAACAGATGTATTGGTGGCCAAGTATGAAACGATAGATTTCTGAGTTCGTATTGAAATATTTGGTTTGTCAACAGGTTAAAGCCGAGCATCACGTACCTTCTGGTTTGCTACAACCAATGATGATTCCAGAGTGGAAATGGGAACGTGTCACGATGGATTCCAAGAAAGAAAGATGTTGTATAGGTTATTGTAAATCGTTTGACAAAGTCCGCACATTTCATTCTAGTGCATACTGATTATTCACTCGAAAGATTGGCAGAGTTATATGTTGTTGAGATTGTTAGATTGCATAATGTGCCAGTTTTTATTATTTCGGACAAAGATCCACAGTTTACGTCTTGATTCTAGAGCAAGTTACAAGAAGCTCTAGGTACTCATTTGCACTTTAGCACAACGTTTCATCCACAAACTGATGATCAATCCGAACGAGTAATTCAGATACACGAATACATGCTTCGATGTTGTGTTTTGGAGTTTGAAGGTAATTAGGAAAGATTTTTGCCGTTGGTTGAATTTGCATACAACAACAGTTATCAAGTGAGCATTAAAATGGCACCGTATGAAGCTTTGTATGGTCGAAAGTGTCGAACTCCGTTATACTAGATTGAACTCAGTGAGAAAAATTTATCCGGTAATGATTTGATACGGGAAATCAAAGAAAAGGGTAAAGTGATACAAGGCAATTTGAAAGTAGCTTCGGATCCACAGAAATCTTACTCAGATTTGAAAAAAAAGACATTGCATTTCAATTCAGAGACAAATTATTTCTAAAAGTGTCACCTTGGAAAAAAGTTCTTCGATTTGGCTGGAAAGGAAAACTTAGTCCGCAGTTTATGGGACTGTATGAGGTCATTGATAGAATTGGACTAGTAGTTTACAGATTGGTTTTGCCATCAGAGTTAGAAAAAGATTCATAATGTCTTCCATGTATCGATGTTACGACAGTATCGGTCAGGTCCTTCACATGTAATTTTGTCTCATTTTTAATAATTTTTATGTTTTCGGGATCATTGTAGCTTAATCTAGCTAGCCCAAGGATTTATTTGCAAAACTGTTAAAGTTTTAGGGCTTTTCCATGAATGTTCTTACATGATTCATGATGTTTAATGGAAGATTATAAGTCCTTGTTGATAAATAAACTAGTTTTGTAAAGTGATTTTAGATGAAAATGGCATTTAAGGACTCATTTTTAAAATTGATGAAAGTTCATGGTAAATTTATGAAATGATGATTTGTATGGATTGATATAGGTCCTTAGAGAAATCAGCTAGCTTAAGAAATGGATGAAAATGCTTAGATTTCAATTTATGTGTTGAAAGACTAAATTGTAAAAAAGTTAAAATGTTAGGGGAAAAATAGTAATTTTGTAAAAAATGAAATGTGGACTAAATTGAATGCTATGGTTTTTAAATGAATTAAGTTTTTCTATTTAGATCAAGATAGACTAAGAACGAATTTAGATTGGGGAAAAGCTAAAGTCTTAATTTAGTCGATTCCGTTTCTACGCTCTAATTGTTGAGGTAAGTTCGTACGAAAAATTATCATTTTGAATGCTATTTTTAATTATATTTTAATATGTTAGTTGTTATGTAATTAAATGATAAATATCGGACAATGCCATGACGATTATCGAGCCCCGATTGAACCTTAAGAATTCGTAGGATACAAATGACTTGTCATTAGGGTTTCATGTTTCGGGTGCTGGTCTTGAATGTTCTACCAATGACTGAGGTCCTACATTTGTTGCGGATATCCCACAACTCGCGTGAGCAGTATCATGTAGCTTACATTTCGACCCACAGCTCGTGTGAGCAGACCCATTTCATAGCTCATGTGAGCAACGATGTAAAGGAAAGGTTACGGTTTTATGTTAAGCACACTTCATGTGAGCTTTCCCAAGTATCTGATGATATTTTAAATGGTTCAACGGGCATGAAAAAGAAAGGAACGCTAAGTGTTCAAATGAACTATATCATGTATTTATGGAAAGGATTGAAATGGTAAGCTTCAATGTAAGGATGCTTATGTTTATGAAAATGAGAATGACTCAAATGATGTATGTTTCCATGGAATTGAATTACCATATGCTATATTTAATTGAATTATGATGCACTAACATGTGTTGTTGATGGTACTTAGGCTTGTGCTAAGCTTGTGGTTGGATTATATTATGCTTAATCTTAATGTTATGTATTGAAATGGTAAGTTATGTTCATGTTTTACGAGCTTACTAAGCATTATGTGCTTATGTAGTTTTCTTTCCTATGTGTTTTTTTAAATAATCGGAAGCTCGATCGGTTTAGAAACTCGTCGGAGACCTATCACACTATCCAACATAAATATCGGTAGTTTTTGATGTTTTGGCTAATGTTATAATGACATGTATATGTGGACTTGTGTTGGTATCTATTTGAATGTTAGTTGATAATTTTGGCATGTATAAGTGTTTTGGTACCATTTGATGTTGGTTGGATTGGGTCATGTTGGTACTTTTGGTTCCCTATTAGTATGTATTAATGTGGCTATATATTGATGCATGTTTGAATGACCAAAATGGTATGTGATGAGTTAGTTTTAATCTGGCCAAAATATGGTATGCTTAAATATGGTATTGAACTAGATGTGTATGTTTGAAATGTGGTAAAATATACATGTTTAGGTAAGTTTGAATGTTTGCATTTGAGGTGCCTTGTATGGCATATTGGTTGAATGATCTTGGACTATTGGATTTGTCATTTCATGTAAGTTTTGGTCATGTTTTGAGGCTTTGATTATGTACACAAAATACCTTTAGGTGTATGCATGGTTTGGTGTTGGAAATGACTTACTGAGACACAAGCATATGGGGCTATTTCAAGAGTTATACGGCTTGGCACACGAGCGTGTGACTTGGCTGTGCGACCCTACTCAGTGCGTTACATGGGTGAGGACACGGGATGGGACACGGCCGTGTGTCCCTATTTCGGTTGTTACACGACCGTGTAACCTCTGCAGTCAAATTTTTCTAACTTTTTTTTGTACTTTTCGATTGATTCCAATATGGTCTTGAATTGATTCTAAGGTATTTCTAAGGCATCGAGGGCTCAATTAAGGGACGTTATGTATGCGATTGAGTGTATTTAGATTATGTTTGCAATGATGTATGAAATGAATGTATTAATGTTCCGTTTGTACAGTAATGCTCCGTAACCCTATTCTAATGACAAATACGGGTTAAGGGCTTTACATTTAGTGGTATCAGAGCTATGATAATTATTACATTTACTAGTTTAAAAGTCCAAAAAGTACTTGTAATTGGACCTAATATGGGAGAGGTACAAAATCCCATCATGTAAATAAGGGGGACGTCAAACCTTAGGATTATTAACTAAGGTTGTTGCCCCCTATACTCCTAGTTAGATTAGGAGTTTGTTTTTCTAGTTGAAATAAACTTCTACAATTCAATAAGGGTTCTACTTCTCTCTATAACTAGATGGCATCAGTAGGACTTAAAACACAACTTTAAGATATTGTTACCCTGCCCAAAAATAGAGGGAATTTATTCTCATCTATTAAATATATTTTTCGAAATAATAGTCTTGCCTGTTTTCTATTGAGAAGGGATTTTTTTCACACTTAAACAAATAAAACTATTTTCGATTTTGTGTTTGATTCGAATCGTTCGAGCCCACACTTGAAGTAGTTTGTGGTACAAGAATAGTGGAGAAAGCCATTCGATTGAAAGCCAGGAACGACAAGGATCTGTATAGTCGAAAACATATGTGTGAATTCGGTAATTACTTTTTTATTCCATTATGTATGTATGTGTGCTTTTTTTATAGTATGTATTGTGTTGCCTTGTTGTAACAAATCTTTAATCATGTTCGATAATCATTATAGGTGACAGACTAACCAATTTGCGTATGAATTAGGGCCAAACTCGGTAAACAGATACTCAAATCGATATTAGAGTTATTGAGGTAATTTTGAAGAACAAGGGTGTTCGTATGGGCATCCTTATGACTCTCATGGGTATGCTAATGAAAGGGATAACTACAACCAATAGTGGTCAACTAGTTATCCGACCTATGATTATATTATCAAGATTATTGTTCGGATAGGGTTATAGATCGCGATGAGTATACTAAAGATCTATATATTGATACTAGGGTGTGTATACTCGAAGATGGTACTTCTTCATGCCATGATGCTATGAAGACTATGAAGAGTTAAATGGAATAGTATCTGCAAGTTGTACAACTCCAATCTGTAGTTTACAACCCTACTAAAGATTATGTTGAGCATGATGCTTACGAACATGAAGAGGATATCCTCTATGATGTTGGTGGAGAGGATGATTCAAGTTTTGGTAGTCAACAAGAGATATGAATTGGAGACCAATATGTAATTTTGTGTGATGATGATAGTGTTTCCAATCTTATTAACATAGGAGTAGGAATAGAGGAAGAGTATGAGATGGAAGAGCTTGAACCAATTTTAAGTGAAACTGTGGAAGGGCTGACACATTTTCCAATCATAATTGAAGAGATTGAATCGAAAAGGCCAACCAAGGTTTTTCTTTAGAAAGTGAAGTTCCAACCTGACGAGGAAGTAAGGCTCGGGTTTTTTTATTATTGGAATGATATATATATTTTTATTCCCAAAGCTATAGTACCTCGAATTGAGTTAATAAGTTGGTTGGGCTTTGGTGTCAAGTGGCTCGTAATGTGGATGTCTAGGAGGTCGAAAATAAAATAGAAAAAGTGTGCTCGATCGAAGATGAGGTTTCTTATTTCATGAATGAAGAACAAATGACATTACAAGGTTGTGAGGACCTAGTGAAAGTTTTTCTTCGGTGGCAATACCAGTCGTCCCGATCTTAAAAGGATTTGCTTGATTTCTTTTGTTGTTATTTCATTTTTTCTTGTTCTTCGTATGTTTGTTTTGTTTTTTTTATTTGATTGTGGTTGTTCTTTTTTTGTAGGTACTTGCTCATGCTTGGACTAAACATCAATTTTAAGCTTTCACAAGGAACAGGGATGCTTCTTCCTAATTTAAGGAGTATTCTTGTTCCCATTTTTGTTTATTTAAACATTAAGGGCAATGTTTAATTCAAGTGTGGGGAAGGGTCTAACAATTTTTCATGTTATGTTTTTTTTTCTTTTTTCTTTTTATATGGTTATGGTGTTGATATGCATTAGTAGATGCATGGCATGAGATTAGAGGCATAAGCATATGATCATGATAATTGCATAGTGATTAGCTGATTGGTTATAAGAGGAATTAGTTCTTTTGAGTCAATAATTGAATAGTTATGGATGCTTGAAATTGGTTTTGGTATAAAATTTGATGCATGTTCATGCCAAATGATGCATGGAATGTGAGATTGTGATTTAATTGTTGTTGTTAGAATGGTTGTTTCAATTGTTTGATTGTTGTATAATGGATGTTTAAGGTAATTTAGGATTGTTGATGGATGAATTAAGGCATAGTTTTGATTGAGAGAGCCAAAATGTACCATTTATATATGTAAATCCTTAGCATCCTATGTTGAGCCTTAAACCCTTTTCTTTGGTAGCTTCTTTTGTTTGGCATTCGAACCTTTCATTGAGCTTTTAATTGCCTTATTTCTTTTACCACGATTTTTGTTGTATACATTGGATTGGCTGTTGAACTATGGATGCTAAGGGATTAGGTAGAACATTAAGATAAATGTGAAAAAAAATTGAAAATGAATAGAAGGGAGGAAGTGTTAAGTATAGAACACTTGCAAAACCGAGTGCTTAGTTGGAAATTTATTAAGAGAACAAAAACATTATGAAGGTTAAAAACACTTAAAGTAATAAAAAGTATAGATTGGGCTAAACGCAAAGTGAGATTTAGATTTAAATCACTTTAAAAAATTAATAATTAATAAATTATATATATTTAAAAATAAATCATGAAAAAAGCTATTTGACTTGTAAAATATAATTACATCTTTTGCAACTAACTAACACTAATTCATGTACTTTTGTACATACATATGAATTTACTTACACAAAAATCTAATATTTATGAAAAAAAACTTATAAAATGATGAACTAGCTAGTAGTGTACATAGAATATCACTAAGCAAAAGCTCATCAATCCTACCATTTCAGCCTTACCTTTGCTGCAAAACTATCTATTGTTGGCCACGATGCCAAAGATTTCATCGATTTCCAATTGTTGAATATATTGGTATAAATGTTCTTAGTTTTAATTACTAGCAAAACATCCAAACTAAATCCAATAAGGGAGGCAATGGCCATTATGATATACACAATAGCATAATAATGGGCTCCGACATAGTTATTCCCACCTCCTAGTGTTGGAATAGCCTGTGCCTCATATAGGTAGCCAGCAAACAGGCCTAAAAAGAAGAAGGAACCTATTGGAAGGTTGAGGATTAAAATGTTGTAGACCGTAGTAATTGAGACTAAATAATTCTGAAGCAACAGGGATAGTCATTACTAGACGGACTCAACAACAAATGCCAACAACAATTGAACCAATGTAAAGGCAACTAGGCAACCAATGTCATGAGAAGGAACTCAACTGCCATCAACATTCCTAAGTGGCCTAGGTATTATAGCTTTCTTGTAGGTAGTTCAAAGGCCAAAGTGAGTGTTGTTGATTAAAAAGCTAATTCAACTAAATACATGGCAAATCAATGCACATGGAATATATATTCTCATTAGGCATCATTATCTGCTAAGTGAAAACTAATCCTACAAAGTTATTCGAAATGGCCAACCTTGCCATAAGCTAAGTTGTAAGCTCATCCAATGGCATGCATCACCTACACAATTTTAACAAATTTATAAAGAGATGAGATATGCTTATAATAATGTAATAAGTACCCTTCACCAACAAAATCTTTTCAATTAAGTTTTTGGGATGTTATAGTTTACTATATATTTTGAGTTTCTAGATTCATCAAGCAAATAGCCAAATAAGTTTTCTGTGACGTTATAATTTGCTATATATTTTCAATTTCTAGATTCTATATAATTTGCTATATACTACGTCAAGAGATTGATCCATCAAATAGCTTGTAGAGAGAAGGAAAATAAAATACTCTAATGAAATATCTCGTTGAAACTTGAAATCCGTTCCCAGGCCACCATTGGCTCTCTTATATTTATTGGTAAAAGCAAGGGTCTTATCCTATTTGTATATTGCATTGTTCTAAAGTGGCTGGGGGTTTAAACTAGAAGCTAGCAAGTTTACCTTATCTAACATGAGATGAAACTTACAGGGGCGTCACTAGGGGCTGGTGGGGCTCCACCCCTAAAATAGAAAAATTTTCATTTAAATCTTTTAAAATTTTAAATTAATAAAGGTAAAATTACACTTTGACCCTCTTAAAAATGATAAAAATTTGATTTAATCCCTTGAAAATTATAAAGATATAGACAACTAAAATGGTGAAAGTGCATATTTACTATCATAAAAATTACAATTTAATTTCAGTCCCCCTTAAAAGAATTTCTGACTTCACTGGAAACATAAAAAAAGAACAATTTACATCTAAAGAACAAAATTATAAGTTCAGATTTGATTGCATTAATCAAATTGGAGTAAAACTGAAAGGAAAACAATTTACAACTTAAGAACAAATCGACCAAAGAAAAAAAAAATTCAAACATAGCTATATTTTTCCTACCAAATCCAACTTTCCAAACATCAAAACTATAACTATTTTCTTTTTGGTATGAAAGAACGGCAACCTAAGGGTTACCAAACATTAGAGTAACATTAGCACTTCTTAGTCAATCCTCTCCTACAGCATTCTTAGCCACAACAGGAATGCTCCAAAGAAATTTGATTCCAGGGGTCTCATGTAACATAAGCTTAGCCAACTGGTCAGCTGGCCTGTTCCCCTCACGGTTAACATAACGAAACAAACAGTCCTAGGTCTTTGCAAATGCTCAAGATATGTCGAACTAAAGCCTCACTCATTGTCAACATTGGAGCGGACCTGCAACAAACATACTAAGCTTAAGTTGTCACTTTCAACTTCGACTTTCCTGCAACCCAATTGCCAAGCAAGCTCCAAGCATTCAAGAACTCCCCATGCTTCAACTCTAAGGACAGTGCAACAACCTAAGTTCCTGCAATAAACCCTGATCCAATGTCTTGTGTGATCCCTAATTAGATCACCAGTAGGAGCTTTGCCCTCTACTTTAATGACAGCAACAATATTGACTTTGATCCACCCATCTTTGGCCTCTTCCAAACAATTGGTTTAAAGAGAGCATGACCAGTATTCATTAGCCATCATGATATGTTTTGTCCAAGCTAAGCTCTCAGTCAACACATCTCTCGAGCCCTTATTACCATTAACCTATAGCTATTTTAATCAACATAATATAATATTTCTTGATGAATTCTCCTTTTGACATACGGTTAGTTTTAAATGTGTCGTGTGGTTAATTGTTTTATTTAATTACTTTGAAAATTTAATTGATTACTCATCAATTTTCTTTCCATAATATTATTCATTTTTTTGCTTAAAATTGATTTCATTTGAATCTAATTAAATTAATTATAAATATATTTAACATATTTAAATTAATTCCAATTAAATAAGCTTAATGTGTAAGCCAATTTCTAGCAAACGAAAACTAGAAAAGGTGGAGATAAAAAAATGAACACCCACGAATTATGGAAGATGAGAAGAAAAACTATATTTAAATTATTAAAATTCTACTTTAAAATTATATTATATCTGTTAAACTATTCATCATTTATTATGTAAATTCAAATAAATAAATAAATAAAAGTTAAAGTTTCTAACAAAAATTAATTATCATATATGATATTTAAATTCATGTCTCTTTCAAAAAATTTATATAATAAATTATATTTATGTAATTTGACATTTTAATTAATTTTTTAACTTTTATATATTTTATTTTAAATAACTTACATTTTAGTTTCTTACCAAATCTTGCACAATTCAAAAATTAATTTAAATGAATTTTCTATTACCTTAAATAAATATCAATCTAAAGTATTTGAAAGGTAATAAAAGTTAATTGTTTTATTTTTATTATAAATATTCAAATCTTAAAATGGAACAATTTTTAATAAGTTTAACAGATTTTTAAATAATGTTAAAGCAAGATTAAAATTTTTAAAATTTAGACAATAAGTAAAATTAGTTGAATACAGTTAAAAATTCCACAAGCAAAATATATTTGTAGTATCTCATTCATTTTTGTTTTAATCATGGTGTGTTACTGTGTTTAATAAATTTTATTATATGCATACATTTATAAAAAAATTATAAAAGATAAAATTAAAAATAAATTAAGTGTGATTTTAGTTAAAATAATAAAAACAATTGAGTAAAAAATATATTTAAGTTTAAAAGATGTAAATGTTGGTCTCAATAATATCAGTTGAAACTCGATAATAAAATTCATCAATTCAATCAAAATTTTATGGGTAAATTATACAAATGATTAAATCAACTATATCCGTGTTCCTATTTAGGATTTTTAATTTTGTTTCTTTTGGTCACTCGTCGTTAAATTGATAACGGAAATAATGGCATGCCATTTTTTCAATTGATATAATAACACATTTAGTCCTCAACACTTATATATTCTATCAATTTGATTCTATTTGTAAATAATTTAATCAATTTAACCCTTCACATTAATGAATTTTGTCAATTTGATCCTAAAATACTAATTTTAAAAAACTAAAATACTTGTGGACCTATCATTTTTACAAAATTTGAGATGCTAGCAAAAGTCCTCCTTTTAAAGATGTAAGCCCCGAAGTGGGCTGTATAACATAAAAGAACAATATTGATTGAAACCCTGAAAATATTATACCTTCAGCAAAAAGGCGACTGGTTATATCATTTTAAACATTTGGTAAGTAAATACAATTAACTACATTTCTTAATTTCGACCTAATAGTGCAACTATCCAATAAAACATATATGTATGTAGGAGAGAAGTTGTCTTTATTTTAAAATTTGAAAGATTTAGTTAGGAAGTTTGAATATTAAATTGATAGAATTTGTAAATGTGAAGTGTTAAATTTATTAAATTATTCAGAATTAGGATCAAATTGATAAAATTTATGAATGTGAAGATTAAATTTATTAAATTATTTAAAATTAGGATCAAATTAATAAAATATGTAAGTATTGAGGGTTAAATATGCTATTATACCCATTAGAAAAAGGCCAATACAAATGTTAGTGCCTTAAAGTTGAGTGATCAAAACAGAAATGTGGACATAGTTGGGTGACCATTTGTATATTTTACCCAAATCTTATTTCTAACATACTTCACTATTTACTTATATTTTAATTATTATTATTAAGAAAATAAATAAAGAGAAGTTGAATGCTGAAGTGGCAACCATGTGGACGGCTTTAGCCGACAGTGTCGAATTTTAAGCCGAGGGAAACGGTTTCGAAGGTCTGAAGTAAATATCATTGAAATCCAAAACGAAAAGGAAAAGAAAATGGGAGAAAATGAGAGGACGATGAACAACATCAAGGGCAAGGGAGTTGCAGAGCGTTCAAGAGCTAACCACAATTACAGTGGTGAAGACGAAGACGACGACAAGATTACCAGTTTCTCCTTTCCTTCCGTCAAATCCAGTCCTCGCAACGCTTCTTCCAAATACGACTTCGTCAAGGTTCTATCTCTCCAAATCTCATTTATTCTAATTAAGTTTAAACAGTATCTTCCGATTTTCATATGTTTTCTCTTTTATTTCTTTTTGGACTTTTAGGTGAGGGTCTGGTTGGGTGATAACGCCGATCACTATTATGTTTTATCCAGATTTTTGCTCAGCAGAATGTTAACTGTCACAAAGGTCTCAATTCCATTCATTTTTTAAAATAATGATTTTAAAGGATTTTATTGAAATATGCTTGCTTGAATTTCTTTATTTTCTTCGCTTTTTACTATTTATGTGGTTTTTTACTAGATTATGTTTGGTTTGTTTATTTTATATGTGTCGTTATGACATGAGGGTTTCAGATTCCGAATCATGTAGCTATTAAAATCGCTCTTGAGCTCAAGAAGCTGCTTATAGACAACAGCCTTTTGGATGTGTATGATTTCTTTATGTCTCTTTTGATTTATATAACAGTTTTATTTATATATATTAATGATCTATTCGTCATATACTTGTGCAGCTCACAGTCTGATTTGGAAGTTAATCTTTTTAAGGTGTGTTCTTAACATTTTCGAGTTTGTTTTATGGATGAAAAAGTAGAGCGGAGAGCACTTCCAGATTTATTGGAGGTTGTAGCTTTGTGGAGCGTTCTAATCATACACTTTGTGCAGCTAATGGAGCGGCGTGGTTATGGGGAAGAGTATATAAATCGGTACAAGATGATGACCAGGTTAGTTAGCTTTCAAGATGATGCCAAACAATTACATGGTGCCTGATTATGGAATTAAAATTTCATTTTCAACTTCGTTATTGCATGTTTAGTAGCATCAAAGCTAATTATGCCAAAAGAACTGTCCTAACTGTCTGATAATGGTGTTTGCTTCCTTATAAGAGTTTCCCCTTTTGGGTAATTATCTTCAATTTGTTATGCTAGATAATTAGTCGTATTGTGGGTCTAGGTCCAATGCATGTTTTCACCCTATACTTGATGATTATAAAGACACAAGTAATATTGGATTAAGTTTAAGTTGGACTATGCATGGAACAAATTTCCATTGACTCATTACTTGCTCTTGACATAAAATATCAGAGCAAGAATATCTAAGGAACTTCTAAGTGTTCTTTGTTTCTTTCTTTCAGATTTCACCATCAAAGGGTTCCTTTGGTGATTCTTGTTTGTGGAACTGCCTGTGTTGGGAAGTCTACAATAGCCACACAACTTGCACAGAGGCTGAACTTGCCTAATGTCTTACAGGTTTAGCATTCTGTTTCTTCTATTGAAATTTTAATATTTTCTTCACATTTCCTTGTTGGTTAAATCTGTTTATTATGTTTATTATTTTATTTTATGTATTTACATTTCTTTTTTGACTTGTTACAGACAGATATGGTTTATGAATTGCTGCGCACAGCAACGGAGTACGTCTAGAATCTATTTATTTTCTTCTCTTCTTATATTATACAGCTTTCTGTTCCAATTTAGAAGTTTTCTGACTATTTCAAACCTGTGCAACAAATTAAATAAAATGATGGTTATCAAGTAAGACATTTTATGGTTTCAATCAAAGGAAGACATTTTCCATAACCTGTAATAGTTTGTTCTAGTTATACATGATAGGAATTAGGCTTTTCATTTAGAATGTGTCTTTTTGGTTTTCCACTGAAGTGTCACCACAGCTATCTATTGATTACAAGATAAGAAGTTTATTTTGCTAATCACTTGCTTTTTCAGGTAAAGGTAGATGTAAAGGCACTACCTTAAATTGAATAATGCATTTGATTTAGATGTTTATTGTTATTGTTTTCTTGATTTTTAGTATCGCTCACAATCCATGTGTCTTAGAAAAAGTAGATTGTACTTAATAGAAAGCTCATCTGTGAAGTTGGTTTGCATGACGTCCGTTACTTTTAACAGATTGTAAAAAATCCTTACTTATCTTATTTGTTTCAGTGCACCATTGGCATCTACTCCTGTATGGGAAAGGGATTTCAGTTCCTCCGAGGAGTTGGTTACAGAATTTTGTCGAGAATGCAGGATAGTTCTTAAAGGTAGTTTCTAAAATATCCAGTTAGCTATGATGAAATTTTGTTCTTTCCTTATAAATGTAAAAGCAGGAATTGCCTAGAGACATATAGGACCCAAATAGCTTGTTATATGTTTTATTTGTATTTTTTTGTAAAGGTATATTCACTATTGGTTTTGTTTTGTGCTGTTTATTTCCTAGGGTTGAATGGGGATCTAAAAAAGGCAATGAAAGATGGAAAACCAATTATAATCGAGGTGTGGCTTTTTTGATTGCTGATTACTTTCTTTTTGCCAACATCCTACTCATTCTCCATCCCTGTGACTTTGTGCATATGCTTCTTTCTTTCTTTTATCTTTTGTGGTTAATGCTGATGTCATTTCACCTTAATGTGCTCAAGAATTAACACTTTGATATGTTCATGCCTATAGAGTACACAATGTTTTGATTTTTTGTGGTTCATATTAATTATTTCTTTGCATTGATTCATCTACTTTAATAAGATATTTTGGTGCTATCTTGAAAATAAAACCAAACAGTTCCATAAAAATACATTATCTGGGAAGTATATCTTTGGTATTGTAGCAATTGGGCATGAAAGGGTGTCGCACAGCTTGCACATTCAAATAAGCGCAGAGTCTAGCTGGCCATGAGCTGCTTTCCATGAATGAATAGATTTTATGCATCAACATACATTATTTGTTGTTTCTATTGTATTTTCAGGGCTCGAATCTGAACTTCCATACTGAGATTTCTATTGATCTTCATGGTTATTCTTGTCTGTGATTTGATGAATGTAATAGTTAACATAACTTGATCTAGCCATAGTGGCCTTTAGTGGAGCATGGCTATGTGTTTGAACAAAAATTCATATCACAATGTGATATGTTATAGCCTATAGGGATGAGGTTTGAACTTTGATCTTCTACCATATTGCCCTGCAGATAGGTGTTATTTCTGGAATTTGTGTACTACCTTTATATCTGTTCATTTTTTGGGCTGCGAGCTTTGATGAAATGTTATAATCTGCTTAAGTATTGTAATTTTCTTCTGTACCTGCTCATTGCATGAGATTGGGAAGTATTGGCATGCCACGTCAATGTGTGGCACATTGAAGTTGGTGGGTTTTCCTTGTTTTTGTGACAATAACAGGGAATACATTTGGACCCAAGCATTTATTTAATGGATGATGAACATAAAGCTACAACCTCTGTGGCTGAAGGGCATCAACCAAACCCACTGTCTGTTGCATCAAATTCTGCAGTGCAAGTGGAAAATAATTGCACAAGTACATCTGGAAGTAATGTGGTAAATAGCCAAAACCATCTTGTGCATGGTGTGTCTGCTGATCAGGTGAACAAAGTCTCTGAATCTCTGGAGTCCATTACTCTAGCAACTGCATCTGAGAATAAAGGTAGATTTCTGCTCTCAACTCTTTATTTGGTATGGCACCTAGCTTTGTTTCCTGTACATGTTCAGTATTAGAGTCTAAGTAAGTGCAATATGACAGTTTATTAACCGTTTTTTTTGGTTTATGCAGGTGAAACTGTTAAGGCAGCAGAAGTAAATGGAAGTACCTCTAGAAAAGAGAAACCTGGTCCTAAACCAATAATTATACCCATAGTTCTGAAGATGGCTGAATTTGATCATAAGGTGTAGTTGCTTTCTCTATTCACTTTTGTATATCCAGATTTTACGGTAAACTACATGAGAAGCTTGTCGGTGAGTGTAAATTTGTTTTAGTTAATAATGAGGTGCACACTGCTAAACTTAGCATATTGAGGAAATGCTAGTTCTAATTCACCTTTGGTAAAGCTGCAAATACTGGTGCTGTGTTGATTTCCATTTATAGAACTCTCTTTTGACAGAAGCTGTACCATCAGAAACCTGTGTTTGTATGGGGAGAAAAGTCCACCTAAGGATTTTGAACTCTCTACAATGTGGATGGTTCCTTTAGTGGAGCATGGAGCTTATTTTCCACTATTCTGTGTGTCATGTCATTTGTTGGATGGGCTATTCTAAATGTAAATTTATGACAGTTGGGTTCTTTTGATGGTTATATCCTTGCATAGCAATGATGCTGCTGCATTTTGTTCTTGATGTTGAAAAGATGATGTAATCGGGTTCATGTAAAGTTATTCTTGATGGTATGAAGGTGGCTTTCTTTAATTATGAATGTATTTCAACTGTTCCCTTGTAATGTCTCTCTTCTCAATTTCACATGATTTTCTAAATTCTAACCAGTTTCTACTATATGCAGGCATTACTAGAGGAGCGGATCACTACTCGGACATTAAGTGGTAAATGTGTAGTCCAGGTATAATAACGGTTCTGGGTTCTCATTCCATTATAAACTTTTGCTAAACCTGAAGGTGAAGTAGCTATCATCATGGCAGAAAAATACTACCATTTGACAGAAAGCTTTGTGGGGTCATTGGATGGTATTTTATGAATCTTTAACCTGATGATTAGGACTGTTAGGTTGATTTGAAGTTTCTTCTCAATCTTAAATGTTAATATTTTCCCTCTAGCAAAGGGCTATGATTAAGGACTGAGTTCTACAGTATGATTCTGTAAATATAGAGTAGCTGTTAGCTTTATTTGGTGTTTGGAAACTTGATTCTTGGAAATTTCAAAAAGTTATATTCCTGTATGTTGTTCCCTTTAATATGGATTCTTTGCTAGTTTTCTGTTAATGGTAGTTTTGTTAAAGCTTTACCTTTAGCTTGCCTAGAACCTTGTGTCATCTCAAGTACAGTCATAAGTTGCCTTCTATCAATAGTGGAAGTTTTTCACTCTTATTTGAGTTTGAAAACAATTACTTGAATTTTAGCACATGGTAAATTTGTCCAGAGTTCTGATAAGCTGGAGAGGATACCTTTGTCAAGTAGGACAGTCTAACAAGGTACGCTAAGGTGTGAAATGATGCCTTCCAACCATGTCCATGTGTGCAAAAATTTTGCATCATTGTTTCTGCTAAAAAAGGGCATGCTGATACCTTGATTTTTCTTTTGCTCTATGTCAAATCTCTTTCTTCTTCAGTGTTGTTTTCATTGTTTATTCCTTTTGTAAACTATTTACTCAATTGACTTTTCTATTCCACTGTGATGAAGTTATAATAAAAACTTTCAGTTTTGTTATTCTTTTATTACAGGATACAGATAAGCTAATAACCAACTTAAAGACTATTCAAAACTATCTTTGCTCTTTCGAGTCACAGGTATGCCATTTCATGCCAGTTTCTATTGATTTTTGGCTGAAATATTTGTTCCTTTTCTCTTGTGTTTTTCAGTGCTATTTTCTATGCTTAATATGTAACATGTCTGTATGCAATAAAATGTCACATTAAGGTATCTTAGATTTAATATAAAATCAGATTGCTGGTAAAGAAAGTGGGCCATGTGTAAGGTGTCCCTCTTGATTGTCCTATCTAACACTCTCCAAGATGATTTCATGAGTTTGCTTTTGTTGGAATTACCATCTGATGTTTTGTGCTTATGCTTTGGAGTTCCTGGATAGTTGGATTGCCCTATCATTTTAGGTATTTTAAAGTTTTAGTATGGTAGAAGAGTGCAGTAATGAGCTACCTTACTTTTATAAGGAAGCAAATCAACAGGCATTTACACCCCGGCTTGTCATAATTTTAAAGGCTTATTTTGACTCAATTCTCCAGTTGTTTGAAAATTTAAGTGTTATTAACTTTATGTTGTTTTTCATCCATCTTTGTTCCTTGGAACAGGGTTTAACAGTTGTCAATGTAGCGGCGACCACATTTCCACAGACATTAGATTGGCTGCATGGATATCTTCTTCAGGTACACATGTTATTTCATGTTAATTGTAAAAGCCAGAAATGCTACGCCATCTGGCAGCAGCTTCAACCTGGTGAAATGGATGATTTTCTGAGTTGTAGCCAAACATAGTATGATGTACTTTAGTTATGTTTTCCCTTGGCTCTGAATTCAAAGGTTCTTGTAGTTGGAAAATGAGACAATTGTGAAACTTGATTCTCCGTTCAGCTAAGAACATAGATTAGTAACTTGTTTTTATCCATTTATGTTGACAGTGAAATTATTGTCCAATAAGGTTGTATATATCAAGTTCTGCACCAGGTTTTGTCATGTTAAAAACACAGCCCAGCTATTGAGGATACATAGCAAGAGATTTTGTTACCATGAAGAAGGCAGTATATAGCAATTGTCATTCTCTTAAGTTCGTGGCAATGTAAAACAACCATGCAAAATGAGAGGCTATAAAGTGTCCTTATCATCCATAAACTTCACAGTCAAGTTTTTTAATAAGTTAGGTGTCCAAAGAAGGAAGCAGTTGATATTAAGTCTTGGCAAAAATATTTTATGATGTAGTTTACCGTGGTCCACACCTCGAGGTGACCCCTTTAATCTGTATTTCATGTGTATCTATCTTCCAAACTTGCACATCATTAACAAACATCTACTTACATTGCTTGTCCATACAGTACAATGTTGCATAATATCAGCATTAGGTGCCTTCCCTATATTTCTTGATCAATATAAACTGATGTGTACCCTCTTCTTAATAATGGCTTTTCTAGTGCATTGAGCAAGGCATTTCCTCGGAGTCCAATGAAAACAGTAGGCAACCAGCCGAAAAATAGGCTATGAGCTGTCGTTAGCTTGGGCAGTAGGAGGTAAGAATGTCACCCTCAATATTTTTGATATTTGTGCACCATAGATCTAAAACAGGGCACGTTTCAGTGTATGTAGGTATATATGTAGAATTGGGGGTGTGGGGGGAAGAACTAGAATATAGAGTACAATTTGATGCTGAGAAAGAAAGAAAAAAAAAATCAAGAGTAAGAAGATAGAGAATCCAAGTATGATTAAAACTGATTTTATTTGCATTGTTTGCTTTGATGTAATTGTATATGTCATGGTCTAGGCTTAAATCTGGTGCCTTATGTTTGAATGATGACGTGCTTCTTATTTGTTCTGTCAGAGCTGGGATGGGATATATTATGGATGCTGAGAGCAACACCAGGATTAAGCTGCTGAAGTTTATGGGATTGAATTTTAGAAATCAAATTAAAGCAAAGATGGTTGCATGTAGAGTATCAGGCGAACCAAGTTATCATTGATCACATCTGCCTTTTCTGGCAAAGCCTGGATTTTACCCTTTGTTTAGAAACAATCGTATCCTAGTTGTATTTACTGAAAGAAATCAAAAACCATTTCAAGTTGATTATGATGTGCTTAAATCATTGTATTTGATCATACACTGTGTTTTTTATCCGTTGTTTTCCCTTTACCCATTCAACACAAAAGTCTATATCAGCCGTTGATTGATTTCTCGAAAGTATTACTTAAGAATTGGAACATGTTTTTTCTTGCATTTTGATGTACCAATAAATGAGGTTGCTATTATTGTAACATCCTATTCATCTTCATTCTCAAAGTATACTGCCATTCAACAAATATAATCACTCTTTCTCCTCATATCTTTGCCAACAATCTGATCATAAAATTTAATTATTGTGTATGTTTATTTAAAAATTATACACAATTGAAACAAATAATTGCAATTTTAATATATTAAAAGAAGAGTATATAAATATTATCATCTCTACTTCATCATATGCACTACCATCACATGTTATCTTCAAGTTATCATCTCATTTAAATCTGCTATTTTTATGAATTTTGCATATAATTTATTATGTGTTTTGTTACTCCCTAAAACCACTATGGTATATAAGTGGTGCTAGTGGGTTTTCTTGGTAAATAAAATGTGATATATCGGTGATAGTAGAGAAAGATATTAGATATTGAAGAAAGCTGAAACAAGTGAAATATTATGAAATATTAATTTGAGGTATAAACCAAATTGTAAAGTTATGAAAAGTAGAGAAGTCAAATTATAAAATTTAAAAGATGTTAGATTAAATTGAATTGGTGGAAAAAGTGGAAGGATTGGAGTTAAATTTTACAAAAGAAAGTGAGGACAAAATGATCATGATCTAAATAAAGATATTTTGGTAAATTTATCAAAATATTTTTGAACATGTGTATTGAATTTACTTGATGAAGTGAGAACTAATGTGTGCATTATTATATATTTATTATATTTATCAAATTATGGAATTTTGACATGATTTGGGTCATTGGAACTTGATGAAAATAGAGTTGGATTGAAATTATTATATTTAAGATATTATTATTCAAGCAATATTAAAAGAAGTGTTGAAGAAGAAAGAAGAAAGAAAAGTTTGGCTTTTATTCAATTGATCTTCCTTCATCAATTTTTACGTTCTTTACTCAAAACCTTTAATTTCTAAGTGAATTTTCAAGTGAAATTAAGTCTCCAACAATATCAAAACCTTAGATTTCGCAATGAAATTCATGAGTTCATGGGTTGAAGTGTGAGAAATCGATATGTCAAGGTAAGAATTCAAGTGTTCTTTTCAGGATTTTGCATTTAGTTGAAATAGGATCAAAAGATAATAAATTTTTTATTTAGAAGCCCAAATTCGCTGGCCCAGTAAAAATAAAAACAATGGCCCAAAACAAAAATTAAAAACCTAGCCCAACTAAACCCAAAACCAACAGCAAAAAGATAGCAGAAAAAGAAAAGAGAACCCTAGGTGCCCTTAGGCCTGCCATTGCCACTGTCTCTGTTCGTCGCCGCCGAACGCCTCCTCCACGCGTGTCTGACACCTGCAAGAGACCACCAAACAAGGCAACAACAGTAATAAATGGCAAAAGACAAGGATTGGAAACAGAACGGTTTTTGTAATTTGGCTATAAAAAAGCCACAATATCTCTTTGTACTTTTTTACGAACACCCATCGATAAATCGAAAATCAGAAACTGAAGTTCCAAAAGGTTGTTCTTCTTTTAAAAAAAACTGTTCTCTTCGTTCTCTTTTCCATAGTTTTTGTTTTTTTTTTCTTTTCTTTTATTTCAAATATATTTAAAAGTAATTAAAAAACAAAAAAAAGAAAAAAAAGAAGGTTACCTGAATCGGCCCCTAGGCCCGCCGTCGATGGTGATTCACCGTCGCCGGATGTGGCTTCAAGGAGGGGCCGAAGTTCTTCTCTTTCCCCTCGTCTCTTCGTTCCATGGCCTCGTCCCATGAGCGCGTTTCAAGGCGCCGATAGAAGCCCTCTTCGCACAGCTCCGATCACCGGACAACGGAGGCATAGCGGCGGCGGGGTTTCAATCTTGGAACCCTAGCAGAGGAGGGGGGCTTCCTTTATTTTTTCTTTTTTTCTTGCGTTCTGTAAAGAATGAAGCAGCAGAAAAATAAAGCAATTTTTTTAGTTTTTATTTTGATTGTGATACGGCGCCGTTTAAAGGGGGGAGATTTGCGCATGCTTTGCCCTAAATGGGTAATTTATGCATTTAGTCCCTCCGTTTTGCGCTGAAGCGCAATCCAACTTTCTATTTCTTTTAGATTTGGGCTGTGAATTTTGTTTTTTGTTTCAATCAGGTCCTTTGACCGTGTACAGGCCTTTGCGCTGAAACGCTGCGTCTTGGACTGGGGAATATTTCCCTGAGGGTCCTTCGAGCCTTGAGCGCGCTTCATTTCAGCCCCTGCCCCTTTTGTTTGCGAATTTGGTCCCAAATTATTGGCCTGATTCCAATTCGATCCTCGGCCTTTTTAACTTCAAGTTTTTTTTTATTTTTATTTTATATAAATATACATATTTAAAAACCAGTTTTATTTAATATTTTACTTAATGTTATATATGTATTTTTTTAAAAAAAATTTCAGATTTTGTCATATATATGTACATGCATGCTTCTTAATACGTACATATTTTTACAATCAATATATATACATACTTATATTTTTTATATATGCTACAATCTATATGGTCTTTTTATTTTCATATATACATGTATATACACATTTTTTTATAATATACATACGCACATATTTTATGTTATAGATTTATACGTACACGTGTTTTATATTTTAAAACTCCTACATATGTATAAACATATATTCCTCTTTTGTGTATACTTTATAATCTAAAAAAATAAGTATACCTATATACATTTTAAATGTACATATGAACATACTTACATTTTATTTTATAATACTTACAGATTTTTTATTTAATATATATATATATTTATATACATTTTATACTCTATAATTTATATGCATTTCTTATTTTCATAACTTAAAATTATACATGCATACATATTTTTTACATAATTGTATTTATTTCATTTATTATCATTGTTATTTGGTGTTTATTTATTTATTTATTCATGTACACTTTTACTTTTCTAAAATGTTAGTTCTATTTATTTATTCGCTTTGCGTTGTTTATGTAATCGCTTCGTCATTTCATTTTGCCTATTGTATTGTTGTTACTCACATTACTTTGCTTACCTTGTCGTATTCGTTATTGTTTTGTCATGCATTAACACCAAACATCAAAAGGAAAGTTTTTTCTAAATAAGGCAATATTTCGCGTTTGGAAAATCGAGGAAACGTGCCCTAACGTGTTGGGTTTCGACTTTCGTTTGACCAAATAGCCAAATATTCTTTTAAACTTTTAAAATAAGGCAATACTTGGCGTTTGGAAAATCGAGAAACGTGCCCTAACGCTACTGGTTTCGATTTCTCGTTCGACTAAATAGCCAAATATCCTCTTAAAACTTCAAAGTATGGTTTCATTAAACTATAAGGTGATCTTGGTTTCGATGGTTTAGAGTATCGTGTCCTAACGTGCTGGATGTGATATTCCTTCGGAACAAGAGAATCTTATATTTCAATTCACGTTATCAGAGTTTCTTTTAAGGACCGTATCTTTAAAACTCTTCAAATTTTCGATTTTTGACACTAGGACACTAAGTAATCAATTAGGTACCAATTTTGGGTGTATCGAGGGTGCTAATCCTTCCTCGTTTGTAACCGACTCCCGAACCCATCTTTCTGAATTTCGTAGACCAAAATCGTTGTTTTAATAAAAATTAAATCGTTTATTAAAAACAATCACTTTTCGAGGTGACCCGATCACACCTTATCGAAAAAAGATTGGTGGCGACTCCCGTTTTCGTTTTCGTTTTCAAAATCCAAGTCGACCCCGTTTTTATCAAAAAAAATGGTGTCAACAGCTTGGCGACTCCACTGGGGATAAATAAGAGAGTCAAGCCTTAAATTGATTAATTTTTATCTTTTTTGTCAAAAATTGAAATTTTGATTTTTGATATATGATCTTTTCATTACATTTCATCTGTTTTTGAGTTTGAGCTCTTATCATGTCTGATATTTTACATTTTTTTATATCTTTACATTGCATTTGCATGACCGTTGGTCACACCTCTTAAGTGGGAGTGAGAAACTACACTTCGTGAGGTTTTCACCTCCGCATGGGATAGTGGATCACTTTCGGGATACATCCGTACCTATGTCTTCGTGAGATTTTCATCTCCGCATGGCCATAGGGAAATGTATTCCCCTGAACCGAACTCGGTCCGTATGAGCCTATAATGGGCGAGGATCGAGGAATCTGCTGGTTCGGGTACCCTTGCTTTAGAACCAAACCGCATATAGAATACCTTAGGAGCCCACCTTAGGTAGAGCCACTTCAAACCCCTAGTGGTCACCCGAATAGGTGTTCTATTTATTCTTTCTTGCTTTTGCTTTGTACTAACCTGTTTCGTTTTGTTTTGGTTATGATTGCATTGCATTTTCATCTTAAAAAAAGAGGTGTTGATTCACGTTCAGTTACTAAATAGAGAGCTTTTCATAAGAAAATGGGTTTCTTGATAAAGTGGATGATAATACGGTTGTCAAAATATGGTCCAAGAAAACATGATAAGAGGAGGATGATAGTTTAATGGAGGACTATACAACCATTGCTCCGTTGCCCGAGAATTCAAGGTGACAAAGATTATTCGAGAGCCGCTGAACTTTCGTAAAGAGAAGCAAACGAGTATCACGAGGATGAGTGAGTAACGAGTCGCGGCTTGGATGAAGAAAAAAGAGATAGAAGAGGATCGAATGCCCCCGCCTATGACGGCAAAACCGTATATATATCCGCTTTATGTAAAGAGATTTGTTTTCTAGTCAAGTTCTTCTAATAGAATTGAACCAAGAATCAACGTCTCTTTTTGCATTCATTTCATGCATTTGCATTACATTGCATCATATGCATTAGATTTTCACGAAGTGACCCTAATTAGGTAAAATTATTTCAGTTACCCTGGAAACCAACAAGAATCCGCCAACCACATATTGTTACGGTACCCGCCGCCAAACAAAAGCAATGGATCAGAGGTTAGAAAGGCTGGAACAAATGCAAAAAGAAATGCAAGATAAGATGCAAGAACAATTGGATAAAATTCAACAAGACGCGCTGGAATCCCAAAGAATTATGAACCAACTAGCACAATTATTGGCTGATAAAGGAAAGAGCCCTGCAATTAATTCGAGAATTGATCAGGACGACCCTGTTTATCCTCCAGGTTTTACCCCGACAAGCACTCAGGCACAGCTAGATATGTGCCCCCAAAGAGCACCTGTCACTATTGGACCTCGATATCGGGTTGGCGCCTCGGTACCAATGCACTTTCAAGTAGGCTCGGGTTCTAATCCCGGGGATAACCCTACCAACCCTGTGGTCCCTGATCTCAATGACATGGCAGAAATGGAAAAAGTAAGAATAGACCTGCCAAAACAACTCGAGGACCGGTGTAGATGGCTAGAGGAGAAATTTAGAGCCATGGAGAACACCGACTACCAATGCGGAGTTGATGCCAAGGATTTGAGCTTGGTCCCTGGTTTAGTGCTTCCACCTAAGTTCAAGATGCCGGAGTTCGAAAAATATAACGGGACTAGTTGTCCTGAAGCTCATATAACTATGTTCTGTCGAAGGATGACGGGATACATCAACAATGATCAACTGTTGATCCACTGCATCCAAGACAGTCTGATCGATATGGCTGCCAAATGGTACAACCAACTGAGCCGTGCCAACATCCATTCATGGAATGACTTACACGAACTTTCATGAAGCAATACAACCATGTAACAGACATGACGCCTGATAGAATCACACTGCAGAACATGGAAAAGAAGCAAAGTGAGAGCTTTAGGCAATACGCCCAGAGGTGGAGAGAAGTGGCAACGCAAGTCCAACCTCCACTCCTAGAGAAAGAGACAACCATGCTTTTCATTAATACTTTGAAGGTTCCATTTATTAACCACATGATTGGAAGTGCTACTATGAGCTTCTCAGACATGGTAATGTCTGGCGAGATGATTGAAAACGCCATAAGAAGCGGGAAGATAGATGCGGGAGAAAGTGCCAAAAGATCAACCCCAAAGCACAAAGAAAATGAAGTGAGCAACCTGAGCTTGTATAATAAAGGGTATTCAAAGGCGGTCACTGTAGGTCGGCCAAGGACAGTAACAGCTAGCTATCAAGACCCCTCAAAGCAAGAATCCAACTCGAGGCCAAGCACAGAAAAACTCCAGTTCACACCTATCCCGGTGACATATAAGGAGTTGTATCAGAAATTGTTTGATGCCCATGTAGTAGCTCCATTCTACTCCAAACCCATGCAACCTCCATACCCCAAATGGTACGACACGAACGCTAAATGCGAGTATCACGCAGGAACTACGGGGCACTCGATCGAAAACTGCACTACATTTAAAAAGTTAGTTGAAAGGTTCATTAATATGGGGATCGTGAAGTTCGATGATCCATCGGGACCTAATGTAACAGGAAATCCGTTACCCAGTCATCCAGACCCAGAAGTAAACGCGATAGCCGAGGGTGGAGGAAAGAGGACCAAAACCAATGTTGCAGAAGTAAAAACCCCACTGAAATGGGTTTTGAAACAAATGATAGACGTGGGATTAACCATTCAGAATTTGGAGAAAAGACCAAAAGGGGTGAGGAGCTACTGTGAGTTCCACGCTAAAGAAGGCCATGAAATCGAAGAGTGCGCCGAATTCAAAGCCTTGCTGTAAAGTCTAATGGATAATAAAGAGTTGGAATTCTTTGAAGAAAACAAAGACCCGGAAGGACTGTAGGGAAATTCAAACACTAACGAGGGAGCTGGAGAAGAGAATTTGTGAAGGGTTTGCCCTTAATACACTTGGGAGTGTTTTGAACAAAAGAACTGTGGAAGAGATCCTTGTATTTTTAGACCTAATTCAAAGTAATGTCCAGAACATGCTTATTGCTCTAAGCCTAGGAGTAATAAGGATCCTTTTGTGAGATAGGCTTATGTTCAATATCTTTGTTTCAATAAAAATGCATTTTTGTTTCTCACTTTGGGCAAATATTCTTTCATTGTTTACATTTCATTCATAATCCTACTGTACAGATAAATATTCTTAGATTCTTTTATTTTTTGGAACTGCTTCCGTCCCTACAACAGGTCTCCAGATATCGAAGACATGAGCGACACTGCTATTGACTCAGAATCTCTTTTTGAGCAAGATATGTGTCTAGATGAGCCTCAGGACTTTGAAGATGACTGTGATTGTAGCTCATTCCCTGATTTGTTAATGATGGTAGAACAAGATCCTACCTTACAGAGAATCAATGGAAGTCATGATTTTTCTCTATGTGGGGCATGAACGTCATTGGGCCGACCTCGCTAAAAGCTTCTAGCGGTCATTGATTCATCTTTGTGTTCGTCGATTACTTCATCAAATGGGTAGAGGTTGTTTCATATGCCAATATCACAAAGCTAACAATCAGCAAATTTCTTGAAGAATCATATGTCAACATGGAATGCCAAAAAGGATCATCTTAGACAATGCATTGAATTTGAACAACCGCACGATATCAAAAGTTTGTAGTCTGTTCAAGATTAACACCATGTCACCTCAAAATGAACAGTTCAGTGGGGGCAAAAAAAGGGGTAAAAAAGTAAAAAAAAGTAAAAAGAAAGAAAAAAACCTCTACTGGGGCACCTCATTTCTCATTGGCATATGGAATAGAGACAATAAGTTGATATTCCTTCCCTTCGAGTCTTGTCGGAGTTGAAGTTGGATAAAGCAGAATGGATCCAAGCCCGATATGATCAGTTAAAATTTGATTGAAGAGAAAAGGTTGAAAGCTATCCGTCATGGTCAAATGCAACAAAGGCGAATGATGCGAGCTCGCCAAAAAGGTTCGCTCCAGAGAATTCTATGAGGAGCACCTGATATCGAAAAAGATCCTTGCCATACAAAAGGACTTCAAAAGAAAGTGGATGCCAAATCGAGAAGGACCTTATGTGGAAGTCCTTATCTAGGAGAATGTCGGTATTGACCAAGATAGATGGCAAGAACTTGCCTAATCTTGAGAATTTTGATGCAAGCAATAAAAACTTCACTTGAAAAAAAAAGAAACAAAAAGAAAAAAGTAAAAGTAAAACGAAAAAGAAAAGAGAAAAAGGAGAGGCCAAGGTGAAAACCTGCAAAGGGCGCCTTAGGACCAAAGGGTTTTGAATTGAAAACCCAGGAATGGGCAGTTCAAATTTTGATCAAAGTTGGGGCATGTGGTAGTCTTGTCCTCTCTGAATTAATAAGAAGGAGAGATGCTACATCTTGGGGGCATCAACAAAGTCTTTTAAGACTTCGAGACACATATCAAGTTCAAAAGGGTCCTCAAGAAGTTTGGGGCAGAGAAGCTCGTGCTATGATATCTGGGGCACCTATTTCCATTTTATTCATTTTTGTATTTTTGACAAAATACGCCATCTTGATTAATTTATTCTCATTTTGTATTCTAGCAAAATTTGCTATCTTGATTAATTTGTTCATTTACAGCTTTGCTCTCAATAAATTTCCATCTTATCCATTGTGATAATCTTTTTCATCTTATACATCTCGTATCTCAGCAAAATTTACTGTCTTGATTGATTTGTTTGTTTAGAGCTTTGCTCTCAACAAAATTTCATTTTGTCCATTTTGATAATCTTTTTCAAGCATTTTTCATTGAAATAATGATTAATGGACTGACAACACTCATGCAGAAGGAGTTCTGCATATTACTCTGAAAGTTTCTAAATAATACGAGGACCTGAAACAGGACTATTGTTTAGAACTGACCAAACCTGAGGGTTGAAAACATTTGAGAAAGGATAGTCTAAATTGAGACTATTTCTTTGAATCTTCTGTCAAAAATACTTGCTGAACGGGAAAACATCAGTAATAGAACCTTGACAAACAACGAGGAACGACAACCCAAACATTAAAAAGGGATCATTCTCATTACATTCTACATTCATGCAAATATCATTCATGCACATCTAGTTAGGAGCATTTGATTTATTCTGATCATGTCATCCTAAACACTAGGCATAAATAGGTCCATAAAATGGATTTTACAGGTCATGTTCCCCAGAGAACAGATCAAAGAAACAGATCCTACCCCTGAAGTTGCAGTGGGATGGATTGAAGAAAGCAGATCTTGTCTTCATGTATTGGCGTGAAGTAGATCGAAGATAGCAGGTCCTGTCTTCCTATATTGGTAGGAAGTGGATCGAAGATACAGATCTTGTCTTCCTATATTGGTGCGAAGTAGATCAAAGAAAACAGATCTTGTCTTCATGTATTGGCGTGAAGTAGATCGAAGATAGTAGGTCCTGTCTTCCTGTATTGGTAGGAAGTGGATCGAAGATGTAGATCTTGTCTTCCCATATTGGTGGCGAAGTAGATCAAAGAAAACAGATCTTGTCTTCATGTATTGGCGTGAAGTAGATCGAAAATAGTAGGTCCTATCTTCCTATATTGGTATAAAGTGGATCGAAGATGCAGATCTTGTCTTCCCATATTGGCGTGAAGTAGATCGAAGAAAACAGATCAATGAAGTTACCTTCCCTGGCAGTACAGTGGAGCAGATTAAAGCTAGAACGGCGAATCTTACTTTCCTGGCGATGCAGTGGATCAGATTGAAGCTACAACGGTGAATCTTGTTCCCCGACATTGCAATTAAAGAGATTGAAGCCATAACGGTGAATCTCACTTCTCTGGCAGTACAGTGGAGCAGATTAAAGCTACGACAGTGAATCTTGCTTCCCTAATATTACAATTTAAAAGATTGAAGCCGCAACGGCAAATCTTACTTTCCTGGCGATGCAGTGGATCAAATTGAAGCTACAACGGCGAATCTTGTTCCCCGACATTACAATTAAAGAGATTGAAGCCACAATGGCAAATCTCACTTCTCTGGCAGTACAGTGGAGCAGATTAAAGTACGACGGTGAATCTTGCTTCCCTGTTATTGTAATTAAAAAGATTGAAGCCGCAACGGCGAATCTTACTTGCCTGGTGATGCAGTGGAGCAGATTAAAGCTACGACGGCAAATCTTGCTTCCCCGACATTGCAATTTAAAATATTGAAGCCGCAACGGTGAATCTCACTTCTCCCTAAGCAGTAGTGGAGCAGATCACATCCAGTCTTATCTCCCTAAGCAGTAGTGGAGCAGACGAAAGAAACCAATCCTATCTTCCTGGAGTTGTAGTGGAGCGGATTAAAACCACAAATCTCATCCCCTGAAGGCACAGTGGACTTGAATGAAGCTACTTGAAGAGAAGCACCCAAAGAAGTCAAGCCTCGGCGAGACCAGACAAATTTGGTCCTTCTTAGTCTTTGCTCTGTTCTCGTTACACGAGAACGAGCAAAGAGGGGCAGCTGTAGAAGCCCAAATTCGCTGGCCCAAAAAGATAGCAGAAAAAGAAAAGAGAACCCTAGGTGCGCTGCACCTAGGCCGCCTTAAACATGCCATTGCCACCTCTCATTGTTGCCGCCAGACGCCTCATCCACGCGTGTCGACACCGCAAGAGACCACCAAACAAGGCAACAACGGTAATAAATGGCAAAAGACAAGGATTTGGAAGCGAAGCGGTTTTTGTAATTTGGCTATAAAAAGCCACAATATCTCTTTGTACTTTTTACGAACACCCATCGATAAATCGAAAATCGAAACCGAAGTTCCAAAAGGTTGTTCTTCTTTTAAAAAAGCTGTTCTCTTCGTTCTCTTTTTCATAGTTTTGTTTTTTTCTTTTCTTTTATTTCAAATCTATTTAAAAGTAATTAAAAACAAAAAAGAAAAAAGAAGGTTACCCGATCGCCCTAGGCCCGCCGTCGATGGTGATTCACCGTCACGGATGTGGGTTCAAGGAGGGCAAGTTCTTCTCTTTCCCTCGTCTCTTCGCTCCATGGCCTCGTCCCATGAGCGCGTTTCAAAGCGCCGATAGAAGCCCTCTTCGCATGACTCGATCACCGGACAACGGAGGCATAGCGGCGAGGTTTCAATCTTGGAACCCTAGCAGAGGAGGGGGCTTCCTTTTTTTTTTTTTTATGCTCAGTAAAGAATGAAGCGTGAGAAAAATAAAGCAATTTTTTAGTTTTATTTTAATTGTGATACTGCTACCGTTTAAAGGGGGAGATTTATGCATGCTTTGCCTTAAATGGGTAATTTATGCATTTAGTCCCTCCGTTTTGCGCTAAAGCGTAATCCAACTTTCTATTTCTTTTAGATTTGGGTGCAATTTTGTTTTTGTTTCAATCAGGTCCTTTGACTGTGTCTGTGCCTTCTTATACAAACGCTGCGTCTTGACTGGGAATATTTCCGAGGGTCCTTCGAGCCTTGAGCGCTTCATTTCAGCCCCGCCCTTTTGTTTGCGAATTTGGTCCCAAATTATTGGCCCGATTCCAATTCGATCCTCGGCCTTTTAACTTCAAGTTTTTTTATTTTTATTTTATATAAATATACATATTTAAAACCAGTTTTATTTAATATTTTACTTAATGTTATATATGTATTTTTTAAAAAATTCAGATTTTGTCATATACATGTACATGCATGCTTCTTAATACGTATATATTTTTACAATCAATATATATACATACTTATATTTTTATATATGCTACAATCTATATGGTCTTTTTATTTTCATATATACATGTATATACACATTTTTTTATAATATACATACGCACATATTTTATGTTATAGATTTATACATACACGTGTTTTATATTTTATAACTCCTACATATGTATAAACATATATTCCTCTTTTGTGTATACTTTATAATCTAAAAAATAAGTATACCTATATACATTTTAAATGTACATATGAACATACTTACATTTTTATTTTATAATACTTATGATTTTTTTATTTAATATTTATATATATATATATATATATTTATATACATTTTATACTCTATAATTTATATGCATTTCTTATTTTCATAACTTAAAATTATACATGCATACATATTTTTTACATAATTGTATTTATTTCATTTATTATCATTGTTATTTGGTGTTTATTTATTTATTTATTCATGTACACTTTTACTTTTCTAAAATGTTAGTTCTATTTATTTATTCGTTTGCGTTGTTTATGTAATCGTCTCGTCATTTCATTTTGCCTATTGTATTGTTGTTACTCACATCAGTTTGCTTACCTTGTCGTATTTGTTATTGTTTTGTCATGCATTAACACCAAACATCAAAAGGAAAGTTTTTTCTAAATAAGGCAATATTTCGCGTTTGGAAAATCAAGGAAACGTGCCCTAACGTGTTGGGTTTCGACTTCTCGTTTGACCAAATAGCCAAATATTCTTTTTAAACTTTTAAAATAAGGCAATACTTCACATTTGGAAAATCGAGGAAACGTGCCCTAACGCGCTGGGTTTCGATTTCTCGTTCGACTAAATAGCCAAATATCCTCTTAAAACTTCAAAGTATGGTTTCATTAAACTATAAGGTGATCTTGGTTTCGATAGTTTAGAGTATCGTGTCCTAACGTGCTGGATGTGATATTCCTTCGGAACAAGAGAAGCTTATATTTCAATTCACGTTATCAGAGTTTCTTTTAAGGATCGTATTTTTAAAACTCTTCAAATTTTTGATTTTTGACACTAGGACACTAAGTAATCAATTAGGTACCAATTTCGGGCGTATCGAGGGTGCTAATCCTTCCTCGTGCGTAATCGACTCCCGAACTCATCTTTCTGAATTTCGTAGACCAAAATCATTGTTTTAATAAAAATTAAATCGTTTATTAAAAACAATCACTCTTCGAGGTGACTCGATCACACCTCATCGAAAAAAGATTGGTGGCGACTCCCGTTTTCGTTTTCGTTTTCAAAATCCAAGTCGACCCCGTTTTTATCAAAAAAAATGGTGTCAACATTTTATATAAGTTTTGATTATGTTTATGATATGTTCATGAAGAGAATAAAAGAGGTAGTGATGAAAGTGTTGTATATAAAGAAAAGAAAGTGACAAAAGAGTGAAAAGAAGAAAAGTGAAGGGGAGGAAGTGAAATCTAGCCAAAAATAGGTAAGTAGTACGAATTCTATTTATTTTTCAAGGGATTAAATTGATATATGTGACAAGTTAAGTGTAGTGAATGTAAATTTAATTAAAAATAATATTAGTATGAAAGAATCAATGAGAAATGATAAGAATTAAAGTGAATAAATTGACATATCATGTGACATGAGAAGTGAAAGTGAAAATAAGCTTGAAGTGTAAATAATATGTTAGAAAATGGGACTAAATTCAATAATATGCAAAAGTATAATAAATTTTGTAACCAAGTGATCTTGAGATAGAAATTAGGTGATAAGTGAATTAACAAGTAATGAAATTAGTGAAATGAAATATAGTAAGTAAAATTAATAATGAATAAGTGTTAATACGAGTGAATTTAATAAATTAATTATAAAGTATATAAGAAGTGAACACAATAATTAAGTGAAAGTGAATATGACAAGTGATATATAAAATTAGTGAAAGAATATTTAATGAAGGGTTATTATTTTGTACACTACCACTGGAGGTTTTTAACTCCTCAAGTAAAGCTTAGAATTTTACATGTATCCTTATATAATATTAAAAATTAAAATAACATTGACAATATACTAAATAAATAACACTTGTCACTCATTTAATAGTGCTAGTGGAGTTTAAAAGAACTTCACCGACAATATACTAAATAATTTTTCTTTAATGAATGAATTAACTGATATATGAAATGAATTAATTATGTGAAAGTGTGTGATATGGGCATAAGTAATATATGAAAGTGTACATGTGAATTTGTAGTGCAAATGTGATGAGAACAAAAGAAATGTTCACAAGTGAACAAAATAATGTAAAAACCCTAGTAAACAAGGTAGAACTAGTGGGATAGGCACTTTGGTGCTTAGTGTTAACAACACTTCACTTTTGTAGTGTGATTCACACTTCAGTGCACAAGTGATTAGCACTTCAATGTTCTGGTGATTCCGCATATCATTCTCGGTTCCCCATCGTTCACTAAGGACTATGTTAAACAAGTGGAAGTGAAGAAAGTGACCAAGTGAAATAAGTGCTAAGAGAAATAAGTGGTAAGCAAAGTAAGTGGGAAGTGAAATTTTATACCTAAGACATGTTACATTAATTAAACATTTGATACCCCTATAACGAAGTGGCTAAGACAAGACATAAAATGAATTAGTGTATTTAAATGAAATAAATATTAAATACTGAGATAAATATAGAATTCGTGTGAGTACTTACTAAGCTTTGATGAAGCTTAACACGTTTTCAAACGCGTAGATTGAAGAAAGCGTTCATGAGAAAAAAGATTGAGCGTGGCTTGCCAAATCATATCTCACCAACAAAGTAAGCATTAAGAAGTATTAGCTTTAAATCATGAATTAGTGTGACATGTACATAGGTATCTATTGAGTATGAAAGTGATAGATAGTTAGTGCATTGGCACAAGAATTGAGCTATGTTTTAGTGAAAAATATTTTGAAAATCTAGTGGTTATTGATAATTCTAAATTATACAGACATTTACAACACCTTCAGACTAGTAATTCATGCAAATTCTGAGTGCTTGATAGTAAATTCTATAATTTTTATTACAAATTTTTCAAGTTGGAGAAAATTAAAATTAAAATATATATTTTACTTAATTACATGCTAATCTTATATACTTTTGCCAATTTGAAGCAGTTTGGAGCAGTAGAAAAGAACACAGTCTTAAAGCTCACCTATTGATGCTTAATGTTGTAGCATTTATACAGCATAAGCCATGCAGACATGAGTTGATAAATAATTAGCATGGAACACCTCAAATAAAGTATTGGAATCTCAAATTCACCTTGACCCAGCTCTCAAATGGGCCATTGAACCTGAACAATCCTGCTACCAAGAATAAAGCCCAAATCCTCTAAGGGAGGAAACAGCCCAATCTGGCCATGGGGATGTCAAACTGTCCAAGGGGGACTTGGTAAATCACCAAATCAGCAACCAACCTCCATTTCCAAAAAATATGCAAACCGTCCACTCCCTCCAACCTTTCTCGCTTGAATCAAACTTGAATCAAGCTAACATCCTTCCAAAAATAGCAAACCATCCACCCACCTTCCTAAAATCAAGGGCCGATGATGGGTGTCGAATCCACCAATATAAACCTACGCCTAATTTGCGATTTAAGCAGTATAAGGAGTAGGGTCGATCCCTCAGAGACTGGGTTTACTGCAAATTGTTCCTCTTTTGACCAGATTTATGTCGGGGCAGTTGTCGTGCCCAAGAAGTTCGGGGGGATAAAATTTGAAGACCTGAAATAAATAAATAAAATGCGTGAAAAGAAAAAGTTGAAAACAGAATAATAAAAACAGTTAAATAAATATGAAGAAAAATTAATTAGAATAAGCTCAGCTTTAGGCACAAATTTTCCTCGTCTTTGAACCGATCCTCGAAATTAGATGAACTCCTTTTTTCCAATAAGCTAGTTATAGCTACCAAGGGCGCCTCGGACACCAACTCTTCCTTGTGCAAATTAGTTATGGAACGTCTAATAACTAACCCTTACCGATCGAACAACCACGAAACGTTCGTGATTTAGAACTTCGACAGCTTTGCGTTCTAGAAGAGCCTAGCTCGAACCAATGCCCTCAACCGCATGGGACATTTAAATCCGGTTACTACTTCCCTTGACGGAACCAAAAAGTAATCTCTACTTGGAATTCCAACTGTACGTCTAACCACACTGACTAGAAAACTGATTAGAAACGTTCCTTTCGGAATTCCAATTGTACGTCTAACCACACTAAATCAAACGACGTCTTTTTTGACTTAATGTTGATCTGACTTTGTGAGTTGACAAAATCATACTCTTAATCCGGAGAAGTAATAAGTACTGGAATTTTAGGAGTTAAATTGCTCGGGTTTGTAACTCACGGGTTTTGACGAGGCTAATTTCTGCCTAAAGCTGAAAATGAGTTTAGTTGGCTAAGGTTTGGAACATGATGGTATTGGGCATAATTGGATAAGGTAAAAAAATAGGTGGAAAGGATGGGTGGCGTAATTAAATATGGAGGCTAGAAATTTAGTAATATATTAAAATGGATGGTTGGCTACTGGAAATGAAAAGGGAATTTGCAAAAAAAAAAAAAACAGAATTGCAAACGATTTAAGCAGGTGGCTAACTAGGAATTAATAAATTGAAGAAAAAGAAACTATGAACAACAGATGCTACGTGAGGAAAAATGAAGAAAAGATTGAATTCAAAGATGAAAGTTGATTTATGAATTGATTGATGATTAAAATGAACAATGTAGCCTCTATTTATACTAGTGGCCTTGCTAAATTAAGAGCCAACTCTTATAGAAAATCAAGGAAAAATATTCCATGATATAAAAAATATCCCAAAATAATCTCCCACTAAGTCAACAATTTCAGCTAATTATTCTTGGAAAAATTCTGCTTTGGCCCTCCTTTGCTTCTTTCTTCAATCTAGCCCAATTGTTTCCTTTTTCTTCTATTTAGCCCCAAATTGCACCCCTGCACAAAATTCAACAAAAACATGGAAAAACTAGTGGTGCACTCTCATAAATTAACCAATTTAATTACATAAAATATGTAACTTTGGCATTTAATCAAATCCCCCTACTTAGCTTATGCTAGTCCTCGAGCATTTTGTATGAATCTGCAAAAGGAAAAATTTTCTCCAAAATAGGACTTGACCCCCATGGTTTGCACAATTCAACAATTTAATCTTAGAACATTAACATCTCAAATAACCTAGCCTAAGAAGTAAGTAAATATATTTCAGAATTATTAGAGCTTGATAGACCTACCCCTAATTTTTTTTATTTAATATAATAATTTTTTGTGTACTTAGGACATTTTCGAATTTTTTTACGCGAGACATAATGACAACCCAAGCACCATGTTCCGGTTACTCAATTCGGACGTCTCTAAGCGGGTTATTTCGCCCTACTCGTGATAGCTTGTTAGCGGAGTGAGTGCAAAGAAATTAGACAGTCACACAAACCTTTTTACGCGAGATGTAATGACAACCCAAGCACCACATTCCAGTTACTCGGTCTGGTGTACAACTCCAATTTTTCACTCTTAACATTCGTATCAGAGGAGTATTATTATTATTATTATTTTTTGAAAGATGAAAAGTATAAGGTAGGCAGTCAAGCAAACTCATAATTCCTAAAAATTTCTTACCCACTAAGTCTAGGTTATTGAAAAGTTTATGTGTAAAGAACTAAATAGCTAAATAGGTTAAACTATAAGTGTACCATCCCATCTTATCAAAAGAAAAATTTACCTTTTACCGAAAACATGCAAAAATAGCGATGACAGATAGGCAAATTCCAATTTATGTTTCCCTCCCCCTACTTATTTTACATTGTCCCAATTTAATTTAAAGAATAAAAGTAAAGATAAGTAGGAGAAAGAGAGAAAAAGAAACTCCCCATGTATTTTAACATCGTGGAGGGTGGTCTCGTAGGCAGAGTGGGCCTTGGCTGAAATAAAAAGAATTTTTTGGGTTGACATGTGGAATTTAATTTTGTCTTGGAATGTTTCCTGCAAAAATAAAAAAGAAAATAAAATAAAATAGTAAAAATAAATAATAATAATAGGAAAATTTAAAATGTTTTTTTTTCAAATTTATTAGCTAAGCTATAACTCGAGAAATAAATTATTAAAAACCAAGATTACGAGATTTGGTAAAATAGTCGTGATAAATGCACCAAGTAAGTTCACAGGAAAGAGAGGTGAGTCAAAATGGACATTCTTAAGTACCAAGTCTTTCCTTAGACAGAACTAATCCTTGACATGCATTTTCATTTTCCATTTTACCAAAAATTTTATTTGCATAAAGGAAAAAAAAATTGGGTTGCCTCCCAACAGCGCTTTGTTTAACGTCGTTAAGCTCGACAACCTGTTATTCAAATTCTGGGCTCCTCGAGAACAATCTCCTCAACTGTGTGCATTTGAAAATTCTCGTAGAAGGGTTTTAATTGTTGACCATTCACCTTAAAGCACTTCCAAGTTTCTTCGCTTTGAATTTCCACTGCACCATTCGAGAATAAATTAGTAATAGTAAATGGACCTATCCATTTGGATCGAAGCTTACCAGCGAAAATTTTTAAGGTGGAGTCGTATAGAAGAACTTTCTGTCCTATTGAAAACTGCTTCCTAGTGATCATCTTATCGTGGAACGCCTTCGTCTTTTCTTTATAAACTCAAGCATTTTTATATGCATCGTTTCTAATTTCCTCGAGTTCTTGAATGTCTAGCTTTCGAGCTCTTCCTGCATTCTCCATCTCCATATTACATTGTTTAACTGCCCAAAATACCTTGTGCTCTAATTCAACCGGGATATGGCACGGTTTACCAAAAACAAGTCGATAAGGTGACATGCCTATTGGTCCCTTGTAAGCTGTCCTATAAGCCCAAAGTGCATCATTTAGTCTCAAGCTCCAATCCTTTCTGTTAGGTTTAACAGTCTTCTCCAAGATGGATTTGATTTCATGGTTTGACACTTCGGCTTGCCCATTTGTTTGTGGATGGTAGGCAGTGGCAATTCGTTGAGTCACTCCATATTTCTCCATAAGTGCACTTACGAGCTTGTTGCAAAAATAAGTTCCTCTGTCACTGATTAATGCTCGTAGAGTACCATACCTGGAAAAGATAAAACTTTTAAGAAAGTCAACCACAGTTTTAGCATTATCATTGCGAGTAGCCTTTGCCTCTATCCATTTAGAAACGTAATCAAAAGCTAAGAGTATATAGAAATTACCGAAAGAAGAAATAAAAGGACCCATAAAATCGATGCCCCACACATCGAAAATTTCGCAAATATGGATGGGAGTAAGGGGCATCTCATTTCGACGGCTAAGATTACCGACTTTTTGGCATCTTTCATAGGTTTTGCAAAATAAGAAGGCGTCATGAAATATACTTGGCCAAAATAGTCCACACTCGAGGACTTTATGTGCGGTGCGTTTAGGTCCAAAGTGTCCTCCACATGCATAAGAATGATAAAAAGTTAAGATAGACTGTACCTCTGTTTCTGCTACACACCGTAGAATTACCTGATCGGAGCAATGCTTCCAATGGTAAGGATCGTTCCAAATGTAATATCGAGCATCCTTTTTTATATTATCTTTTTTAGACCTTGGTAATTCTGAAGGTGTAGTACTTATCACGAGGTAATTTACTATGTCTGCGTACCAAGGATGAATCGCATTTGCTGAAAACAGGTTTTCATCTGGGAAGTTGTCTTTCAATGGTGTGTCATCCACTAGAATCGGCAATCGGCTCAGATGGTCAGCTACCAAGTTTTCGCATCCCTTTTTATCTCGGATTTCAAAATCAAACTCTTGTAGGAGCAGAATCCACCTGATTAGTCGAGGTTTTGCCTCCTTCTTCCCTATCAAATATTTTAAAGCTGCATGATCAGAAAAAATAATCACTTTAGTTCCCAACAGGTAAGATCCAAACTTATCTAAAGTAAACACAACAGCTAATAATTCTTTCTTAGTGGTTGTGTAATTGCTTTGGGCAGCATCCAGAGTTTTCGAAGCATAGTAGATAACATGAGGTTCTTTCCCTATTCTTTGGCCAAGAACAACTCCCACACTTTGATCACTTGCATCACACATGATTTCGAACGGGAAGTTCCAATTTGGTGGTTGCACTATGGGAGCGGAGACCAATTTTTGCTTCAGCAAGTCAAATGCGTATTTACAAGTTTGGTCAAATTCAAATTCTTTATCCTTTTGTAATAGACTGCAAAGTGGTTGCGCGATCTTCGAGAAGTCTTTTATGAATCGTTTGTAAAATCCTGCATGGCCAAGAAATGAACGAATTTCCCTCACAAATATGGGGTAAGGTAATGAGTTAATAATATCTGTTTTTGCTTTATCGACCTCAATACCTTCTGAGGAAACTATATAACCCAAAATTAATCCTTTGTCAACGATGAAGTGGCATTTTTCATAATTTAAAACAATATTAAATTCTAGGCATCTTTGTAATATCTTAGCAAGATTATCGAGACATTCATTAAAGGAGTTACTGTACACCGTGAAGTCATCCATGAAGACTTCAATGATTTTCTCAACATAATCAGAGAATATGCTCACCATACATCTCTGAAAAGTGGTCGGAGCATTACAGAGTCCAAACGGCATTCGTCTATACGCAAACATTCCAAAGGGGCACGTGAAATTTGTTTTATCTTGATCTTAAAATGCCACCAGAATTTGGAAAAATCCTAAATATCCATCTAGACAACAATAATGGGTCTTAACAGCTAATTGCTCGAGCATTTGATCGATGAAAGGAAGTGGAAAATGGTCTTTTCGGGTAGCTGCATTCAACTTTCTGTAATCGATGCAAACCCTCCATCCATTTTGGACTCGGGTAGGAACTAGCTCTCCTGACGAATTTTTCACCGCTTTCACGCCAATTTTCTTGGGCACGACATGAAACGGGCTAACCCAATCACTGTCAGAGATCGGGTATATCATTCCAGCATCCAACAGTTTCTGGATTTCCTTCTTTACTACCTCCATCATGGGTGGATTAAGGCACCTTTGGGCATCTCTCTTTGGTTTCATGTTATCTTTGATGGAAATTCTGTGCATACAAGTGGATGGACTTAGCCCTTTTATGTCGGCTATTGTCCAACCAATAGCTTCCTTATAATCCTTCAAAACTCGAACTAGACTTTCCTCTTCGTCTTTGGTTAGTCTATTTGACACTATCACCGGTAAGGTGTCTTTCTCTCCCAAAAAGACATACTTGAGGTGGTCCGGTAATGCTTTAAGCTCCAAGGTTGGTGGCTGCAAAATCAAATGAAACATTTTAATTTGGGAAGGTAATAGTTCAAGTTGGTTACCTCGATTCGCCAATGATGGTTGCGTCTCCTAGTGTTTGACAATTTCTCACAATGGATCTTCTATAATTGATAATTCTTCGAGAAGACTTAAAGCATCCATGTCAATGCTTCTGTAAAGGACAATTTCCAACTTATCAAAGTCATGATATTCAGAATAATTTTGAGTTAAACAATCTATACTATCGATACTGGAAATATTTGATAATGAGTTAGGATGACTCATGGCTTCGTAGACATTGAATTTCACGATTTCGCCATCAAACTCCATTGTCAATGTTCCACTCCGAACATCAATTTTTGCGCTTGCGGTACTTAGGAACGGTCTTCCAAGCAAAATGTCAGACGAATTAGTTGAGTTATTGTCCCCCATATTAATAATGTAGAAATCTATAGGGAAAACTAATTCGTTAGCTTTAACAAGGACGTCTTCAAGTAATCCTTCGGGATAAATGACTGACCTGTCCGCCAACTGGATTAATACTCCTGTCTTTTTCAAAGGACCCGCGTTAATCAACTTATAAATAGGATAAGACATAACATTAATGGAAGCCCCTAAATCACACATGGCTTTCTTAATGCCTACATTACCTATCTCACAGGAAATAGCAAACATACCTTGGTCCTTGTATTTGGGTGGAACTTTCTTTTGCAGTACTGCGGAGACATTCTCTCCTATATTCACTCTTTCGTTACCTACTAACCTCCTCTTGCTAGTGCACAATTCCTTGAAAAATTTCACATAACGAGGGATTTGTTTGATAGCGTCGAGCAAAAGGATATTTACCTCCACCTTCCTAAGCGTTTCGAAGATTTCTTTTTCCTCATTCTCTTTCTTATCCTTTGCGAGCCTCCCTAGAAAAGGAGATGGCATCACAACTGGTTTCTGAACTTCTGATTCCGGTCTAACTTTTGGATTAGAAATCTACTTTTCCCGTTCCTTGTCTTGCCCATGAATTTTGTCGAGAATTGGTTCCAAAGATGTGCTCGGCTTGGGTAGCGGTTACGGAGGTCTTGGTTGGTACGATGGATTATGTCGAGGATTAGCTCCATAATTCAAGTTGGCGTGATCCTTCCACCCGAGATTGTAAGTGTTGGAGAAATGATCATAGCGTCTTTGTGGAGGTCTCGAAAAACCTCTGACAGCGTCGACATGTGCCGTTGAATTTTCGTTAAGGATTGGGCACAAATCCGTCTGATGTTTAGACGTAGTACATATTCCACACAGTTGGGTCAGATTCTTCTTTTCTGTAAGCATAGATTGAACAATATTAGTAAGCTTATCCAATTTATCTTCTAAGGATGAAACGTTTACCCCATTAACCCGTCTTGTGGGTTCTGAATTTGGTCGATACTGTTGAGAATTTACCGCCATGGTGGATATCAGTTCTCTTGCCCTTTGAGGAGTCATATTGACAAGCACCCCTCTACTAGCAGCTTCAATCATTTTCATTTCCATAGGGAGCAAACCCTCGTAGAAATACTGAAGAAGTGATTGTTCGGTCAAACCATGTTGAGGACAACTTGCACACAATTTTTTGTATCGCTCCCAATAGTCGTACAGCGATTCACTCTCCATTTGGCAAATTCCCACTATGTCTCTCCTAAGTTCAACTGCTCGCGATGCTAGGAAGAATCCGTCAAGAAAAATACGAGATAAGTCATCCCACGTTGTAATAGAACCGGGGGTAAGTAAAATAACCATTCTCTTGCTGTATCAACTAAAGAAAATGGAAAGGCCCGAAGTTTAATTTCATCTTCGGTTACCCCCTGTGGTTTCATGCTTGAGCAGACCATGTGGAGTTCTCTCAAGTGGGTATGTGGATTTTCATTTTTCAAGCCTCGAAAAGTGGGCAAAAGGTGAATTAGGCCTGACTTCAACTCGAACGGGGTTTCTTCAGCTGGATAGTTGATGCATAACGGTGTTTGCTCGTTGGGAGCAGCGGCTAGTTTACGAATGGTTCGGTTCGCCATCCTTTCTAGTTCACTGACTTCTGCTTCTTTTGTTTCAAAAAGTGGTTCAGTCTTAGGTTCAACCACTTCGACTTGTTTCCCACGTTGAATTACCTCTGCACGAATTGCTTGGCTCAACCTTTCGACGTCAGACTCTAGGATCCCTTGTCCTAGTTCAACTTCTGTTTTACTCGTACGTTTGAGAGCTTCTGTCTCTTTTTGTCGTGCTCATGCTGACTTCTCGATCTCTGGGTCGTATTCGAGATCTCCAGATGAAGATCTGGTCATGAAGATGATTTAAAAAATTTGTAAGTGTTGCCAGTCCCCGGCAACGGCGCCAAAACTGAGGGGTGTCGAATCCACCAATATAAACCTACGCCTAATTTACGATTTAAGCAGTATAAGGAGTAGGGTCGTTGTAGTATAGTAGTGAGTATTCCTGCCTGTCACGCGGGTGACCCGGGTTCGTTTCCCGTTAACGGCGCCGAAATGATGGGTGTCGAATCCACCAATATAAACCTACGCCTAATTTGCGATTTAAGCAGTATAAGGAGTAGGGTCGATCCCTCAGAGACTGGGTTTACTGTAAATTGTTCCTTTTTTGACCAAATTTATGTCGGGGCAGTTGTCGTGCCCAAGAAGTTCGGGGGGATAAAATTTGAAGACCTGAAATAAATAAATAAAATGCGTGAAAAGAAAAAGTTGAAAATAGAATAATAAAAACAGTTAAATAAATATGAAGAAAAATTAATTAGAATAAGCTCAGCTTTAGGCATGAATTTTCCTCGTCTTTGAACTGATCCTCGAAATTAGATGAACTCCTCTTTTCCAATAAGCTAGTTATAGCTACCAAGGACGCCTCGGACACCAACTCTTCCTTGTGTAAATTAGTTATGGAACATCCAATAACTAACCCTTACCGATCAAACAACCACGAAACGTTCGTGATTTAGAACTCCGACAGCTTTGCGTGCTAGAAGAGCCTAGCTCGAACCAATGCCCTCAACCGCGTGGGACGTTTAAATCCAGTTACGACTTCCCTTGACGGAACCAAAAATCAATCTCTACTTGGCACGCCAATGTGTTCACAGAAAACCGATTAGAAACGTTCCTTTCGGAATTCCAACTGTACGTCTAACCACACTAAATCAAACGACGTCTTTTTTGACTTAATGTTGATCTGACTTTGTGAGTTGACAAAATCATACTCTTAATTCGGAGAAGTAATAAGTACTGGAATTATAGGAGTTAAATTTCTCGGGTTCATAACTCATGGGTTTTGACGAGGCTAATTTCGGGCTAAAGTTGAAAATGGATTTAGTTGGCTAAGGTTTGGGACATGATGGTATTGGGCATAATTGGATAAGGTAAAAAAATAAGTGGAAAGGATGGGTGGCGTAATTAAATATGGAGGCTAGAAATTTAGTAATATATTAAAATGGATGGTTGGCTACTGAAAATGAAAAGGGAATTTAAAAAAAAAGAATTGCAAACGATTTAAGGAGGTGACTAACTAGGGATTAATAAATTGAAGAAAAAGAAACTATGAACAACAGATGCTACGTGAGAAAAAATGGAGAAAAGATTGAATTCAAAGATGAAAGTTGATTTCTGAATTGATTGATGATTAAAATGAACAATGTAGCCTCTATTTATACTAGTGGCCTTGCTAAATTAAGAGCCAACTAGTATAGAAAATCAAGGAAAAATATTCCATGATATAAAAAATATCCCAAAATAATCTCCCACTAAGTCAACAATTTCAGCTAATTATTCTTGGAAAAATTCTGCTTTGGCCCTTTTTCTTTGCTTCTTTCTTAAATATAGCCAATTGCTTCTTTTTTATTCTATTTAGCCCCAAATTGCACCCCTGCACAAAATTCAACAAAAACATGGAAAAATTAGTGGTGCACTCTCATAAATTAACCAATTTAATTACATAAAATATGTAACTTTGGCATTTAATCAGCCGACCACCTTTAAGAGAAATTCAAGGGATGTCAAATGCTAAAAATAGTAAAGACTCAAAGGGACTCTCAAGTATAAATAAGGGAGCTACATTCACTTCGCACCATCAACTCTTTCTTCATCTCTCATTTCCTCTACACACATCCACCACTCTTCCATTTTTTCTCTTATTTTCCATTCATTCATTCCCACTTGAGATATTATTTGCAAAGTTTTGAGAGTAGCCACTGTCAGCAAGAAGAGAAGAATAAATGAAAAGCAAAATGAGTTGTGCCATGGATATCTACCAAAAATGATTTAGCAACTATCTTCTCCTTCAATCTTTTATTTTTGTTCAATTCAAGAAACATGATTGCAACTAAGTTTTCTGCGTTGAATATGTTATACAATGATAATTAAAATGACCCGATCTGAAATCCGACCCCGGGTTCGACCCGAAATCTGACCCAGTATAATAAAAAGTGCCAGACATCCCAAGGGGATGGGGCTTCTACTTCTGCTTCATGTTCTTCTTCTCCTCTATTTTTGGATAAACCAGAGGACCATCCTCTTTGAATCTTGCCTTTCATCTTGACTTCTGTTGATACCTTGTATCAACAATTAGTGCGGTGAGCGTGGATTGAATCCGTCAAAGAGTTCGTCTTTCTCTATGACGCTGAGGTCCATGTTATCTTCTCTTTAATACTTGCAAACTCTTTGGGTTCTCTATTTTTGGTTCAAAAAATAGCAGTTGAGGAGTAGCAATGCCCAGTGGCAATGGGGAGATGTCGAGAGGAAGCGAGCGACATCGACAGAAGATATATGCACCAATTGCAGTTTCATGGTTTTATGATTTTCTAATTCTAATCCCTTTTAAGCTCCCACGTATCTATTTATTCTCTAATCTAATTTATTTTTTTCCTTTTAAATTTGATTATTGATTTGCTTTGCGAATCGGGTCCGATTGATTACTGTTTCAGATATGTTTATTGAATTTCTAGCTCTGGAGTTAGTTAAGGGGTAATAATTTTAGCTAAAATTTCTGATGTTTTAAAAGTAATTTCTCAAGTTATTTAAAAGTTTATAGAGAATTTTAATATGTTTCGAAGAAATTTAAGCTTAAAAATTGAAATAATCGTGTATCGGTTAATCGTTTATGTTTGGATGTTGTATAAATGAGCTTGGTTGCTTTGTAAGATTTCAATTAACCTATGTTTATATGTTGAGATTTATATATATATACACATGCACACATATAATGTGTATAAATATCCTAAGTATAAATATCCTAAGTTTGGTCTGTTTGTTTCTTGAAAATATCATAGTTGAATAGATACAAACTGGATTGATCCTGTTTAAATAGTATATGGATGTTTCGATACGACGTATTGGACATGATATGTTGATTCCTCGAGAATGCTTTTTTGTTTAGGACACGTCGTATCGAATTCCCGACAATGCTTTTTTATTTACGTTTTGATTAGCGAATATTCTCAATTATTTAGACTCAACGAGGAAAATTGGAACCCAATACGTTAGGGCCCAATTCTTTCGAAGATCCCAAATACCGAACATTGCATTATCTTGAAAGCTTTTGAATGAAATGATTTTGATATTTAAACGATATTAGATATACCCTTTTTAAACGAATAAAGTGTGGTGGATTGAAAATGGATGACGCAAAATAATAATTCATAAGCCACAGTGTATACTAATAAATGACAAATAATCAAATAATAGGAACAAGCAACACAATACGCATAATAGCAATAGTCTCACATCATACAACATTCAAAAATCAGAGGCATTAATAATCAACCTTAAAAGACATATTGAAAACAAGAGAAGAAATGATAGTCAATAAATTATAAGCACTAAATTTTAAAATAAATATATATGAGTTCATGATAGATTCAAAATAAAGTTAATAGAATAAACACTATATAAATAATAGTATTTTTTGGAAGAAAATCGAAATTCATAACATAATGTACACATATTAATTTAAATAAGCATTACATATGGATGAAAAGTTTAATAATAATACAAATAATAATATGATTAATAAATAATAGTAATATTATTAAATTAATTGATGAAGAAAATACGAAAGGGATTAAATTGCAACTAAAACAAAATTTCTAGGGAACAAACATAAATAAAGCCAAATAAAGGCCAATACGCATTGCGCGAATAACATGGGGGACTAAAATAGGAAATATTCCCATCCCTCCAAAACGCAACATTTCAACCTGGGCCAAAATGAAACCAAAACAAATTGCAGGGCAAAAAATAAAAAAAATGGTAAAAACTGATTTGAACACACCCTAAAAGAGAGAGGACCATTCGCGCAAATTGACCCCTAGGACAAAACGCGCGGATCCTCCCCCTCGGGTCGGGTCGCACGTGGGCTATAGCCTAAACGACGTCGTTTTACGCTTTATAAAACTAAAAAAAAAATAAATAAACAAAACCTAAAAGCCTAAACATCAGATTCCATTTCCCCTTTCCAAAGAAACCTAGGTGCCAGCCCCAGGTACTGCGCCGTTCTCGAGTCCATGACCTCTACCAAGACTCCGATTGTGACGGAGAGGGTCAGAGATCGGACGGCTTCCGAAAACCAGGTACGATTCCCTCCTTTTTATTTTTTTTTGTTACGCATAGAGAAAAAATAAAAGAAAAGAAACGGAGAAAAAAGAAAAACTGCAAATCACCTTTCGAATTTTTGGCTTTTGTTTTCTCTGAAATTTTTTTATCTTTTATTCCATATGTGTGTAAAAGAAGCCAAAGCTCGAAACAATACAGAAATGGGGTTTTATAGCCCTGAAAATACATCCATTTTTCCTTCTATTTTTCTCCTATTTTTTTCTTTTCTGTTGCTATTTTGTTATTTTTCTTTTTCTCTCTCTGTTTGCTGCTTGTTTGTTGTGTGCAGGTACGGGTACGGAGACCTATGTGGAGGTACGGAGGTGGCCGTCTGAGGCGTCTTGATGGCGGTGTGTGGAGGCCCATTGCTATGCGTGGTGAAGCGATGATGCTAAGGTTTTCTGATTCTCTTTTTGTTGGGCTATGTTGGGCCATTAGATTTGGGCCGTGTTGATTTGGTCTGTATGACTTTGGGTTTGTAACTATGGACATTATCTGGACATTGTATTTTTATTTTAATTTAGTTTTAAGAAGCCCGGGTAAAATTAGTTATTACAGCTAGCTTACCTGTCAAGCAAAAAAAAAACTATTATTTTCCCTTTAATATGAAATCATACCAGAATCCAGTGCATTACACTTGGAAAGTTGTAATAATTTAAAGAAGTCTAGTAATGATCAAGAAGTGTATGATTTTGGATTGGAATTTATTCATTTTGAAGTTATAATTATTCATTATTAAGTTGGTCTTTGTGAATAGTTTAAAACTCTCAAGTGCTCTCTTCAAATTTTTGCTTTTTGGAACATATTGATTTGCTTATACTTTTTATAACATACACTGAATTTTGCTATCTTGGTTGTTTCCTTTAGCTGAGAAACAACAAATGTTACAGATTTATGCATTGATGAAACTGCCTCTTTCACAAATGGATATGTGAGTAGGCTCTCTAGAGATACATTCACAACCTTCTGCATCAATTTGTTTTATGTAAGAGCCCATTTTTGCCCGGCCCGAGCCCAAGTATTAAAACCAAAATATATATAAAAAAATATAATAATAATAATAAATAATATATATAAATAAAATGTCCAGTAATGTCCATTTACATCTAAAACCCGCTAAGCCCATACCAGCCCAATGACCCTAAACCCAATTTTCTAAACCCAAATCTAATGACCCAATATAGCCCAACAAAAAGAGAGTCAGGAAACCCTAATGGCCGAGGCGCCGCTGCCAAGCCACTCCTCACGCACGAGCCTCCGTACATGCGCCCGCACACCTCCGTACGTGCCACATCTGCGAGCCTCCATGTCCGCTCCTCCGTACCTACACAACAAACAAGCAACAACAAAGAATACTCGAGGATAACGGGAAAAATAGGAGAAACATAAAAAAAGAGAAGAGGATGTCCTGTAAATTTATTTTTTATTTCCGGCTATGAAAAGCAGTTTTCGAATTTGTAAAAGGGATCTCCTTTTTTACGGGGAAATTGAATAGAGAAAAATAGGCATTCAGAATACAAAGAAAGATCGAAAGGTGATTTTAGGGGGATTCTTTCATTTTTTTGCAGATTGCTTCTCGATTCTTTTTTTTTTCTTTCTTCGCTTTTACATTGGCTAATATTTTCTTAAGGGAAGAAATAGTAAAAGAGAGGGGAAAACTTACATGATGACGGATTCCTGGCCTTATCCGTTGTCATCGGAGTATAGGCTGGGTTGAGGAACTGTTCGTATGCCTTCGGAGTGGAACGGTGCAGCATTCATCTGATTCAATTTAGGTTTTTAGGAAATGAAAGTATTTTAGGTTTTGGCTTCTTAATGCAGACTCACACGACGACGTTTGGAGTCAGTGCAATGACTTCGAAACGACGCCGTTTAAAGATCCAGACCCGAGTGGTGACCTGGTTCGGGTAGGATCCACGAGTGATGGGTGTCTGGTTTATTTGTCCAGTAGGTCCTCGTGCGTTTACGGGGATGGAAATTTAATTTCCTTTAATTTATTTGCAATTTGTATCGCACATTTAACTCTGTATTCATTTAGATCCAAACACGAACGGCACCGTTTTTGTGTTGGATTATCATTTCTTTATTGCTTACGTCTAATTGACCGATTAGTCCCTCAGTTTTTAACTGGATACAAAGCTAATCCTTTTATTTTTGTTTATTTTGGCTGCCTATTTAATTTTGTTTTACTTCAATTTTTGTTCCATTGTTTTATTCTATTTGGTTTTATTTTTCTTTTAACTTTGTTTCAATTCTAATTTAGTTTTTATTACTTTAATTTTAAATCTAATTAGTTCTTATTTTTGATATATTTATTTTTAATGTAGTATTTTAGTATTTAATCTTGACATTGTTTTAAATTTCTCATTATTATTGTCTTAATATAAAATACTATTATTTTAAATTACCATTAATATTATTTAAATTTATCACATTCTTATATATATTTTATGTAAAGTTGACGTGATTTGTATACATCTCTTAATGTTTTTATTTTATAATAATATTTAAAATTCATCATTATATTTCTATTTTAAGAGAAAGGAGAGGAGCTATACAATAATGCTCCTATATAATACTATTTCACAAACATAGATATACGCAGATTTTTATTAAATTATTTTATATACATACGCAATATATTTGATTTCATATTATTGTATATATATATTTTACCTATTTTTAATATGGATTTCTTTTAAAATACTCTTTAATATATTTTGCTTATTTCAACTTTTGTATATTATTATGTATATATTATCATTTATATTATTATTAAGTTTTTCTCCCACATGAGTTCTTTATTTAAGCTAGTATATGTGTATGATTCAATGTACGTTGATTTATTTTATATAGTATTTATTTTGAAGGTTGACGTTGATAGTGGCATAATGCATGATTGGAACTATTGTTATTGTATGTATTGATTTATTGCTCATCACTTATTGGTGTATATTTACTATTCAAATTTTGGATGATTCATTGTTCATTTAATCAATGCGTTTTTACCATGTTTCAATAAAAGCATTAGAATCATCTTATTTCGCAATTTGTCAAAATACCCGCTATTCATGATTCTTGAGAGAATTGTGTCCTAACTTACTGGGCTTCAATTTTTCTGATGAATTTAGATAGCCGAGTATCTCTTTTGTAATAAAACCTTATGACATAAATAAATAGCTCATTCTCGAGGATTCGATACGTGGTGTCCTAACGCATTGGATATGACGTATTGTTTTCTTGAGACGAGGATTTTACTAACAAATGGAAATAAAGGCAATATTCGATATTTAGGAATTTGGTGAAATCGAACCCTAACTTATTGGGTTTTGATTTTCTTATTTAACCCAGATAATCGGAAATCATTCTCAAAATGCATAGGTTTTAAAAGTCAAGAGATAAATTTAATTTCAAGGATTTAAAATGTTGCACTCTAACTTACTGAGTGTGACGATTTATTTCTTTAAAATAAATGAATCTCATCATCCAATTCATTTTACTCAAATTTTCTTTCCAAGGGATCATATTTTAAAATCTTTTCAAAAATTCGACACTAAGACATCAAACAATTGATTCGGTACCAATTTTGGGCGTTACGAGGGTGCTAACCCTTCCTCATGCGTAACCGACTCCCGGACCTATTTTCTCAAATCTCGTAGACCTAAAATTTATTTTTAATGGTGAACCGATCACACCTTAATAAAAGATCGGTGGTGACTCCCATTTTTATTTTCAAAGTCGATCCCGTTTTTTTTTTAAACTTAAAAGTGGTTTCGACAGCATCAATTTGTTTTAAACCATATTAATATGGATAATACACTTCTTTTTGTTGTATTTGTAAGCATTTCAAGGAATTACGATCCGACCAAGAATACTTGTTGATGTTAGCAGAATCGATTTATCAACAACTGTTCTCAGGTACAATGTATGTATACAAGAGGTGAGATATATTTGCTAATTTAGTGCAGAGACCTGAAAGATGTGGATGCAAAGCCACTGTCCTAATAGTTGATAGCCCTAGGCTTGGTTGAAGGGAGAAAGACATAAAGAACAAAATGGTTAACCCTTAATTGAAGAACTTTGAAGCTAACTTACCTTATATATATGAAGCACCGGAAAAATTGTGATCTAAAGAGCCTCATGATTTAAGTCATATTATTGCTACTTTGTATCTGGTGTGGCTGGCCATTTGTTTGTCCCATTTACTAAATTGCTGCTTGAAATTTTCCCTATAAATTGATTCTGGCTCTTGTTTTTTTTTTTTTACAAAAATAGCTTGACTAATAGTTGTTTTGCAGCTTGACTTTGGAGGTTGAGTTGTCTGGACAATTATGCATTTCCTGATCAACATGAGTTTTTCTTGTGAGATTTGTATTTTAAGTTGGTGTTTGAAATTTGTGACTTTAGTTTTGAGAAGTCCTCCAAGCACAATGCTTATCTTCCCAAATTTGAAACTAAACTGGCTAAGTTCTATGAGAGATTGGTGATGGATCATGACAGAAGAGTTAGGCAAGCTAAGAACGATGCTCTATGGTCGAGGTAAACCAACAAGGGTATCACCAGGCCAGTAGTAGAGTTAAGCTCGCAACCTCCTATCTTTTGAGTTAGCAGACTTAAGCTTGTAGCTCCCAGATAACTAGCGGACCTACGCTCCCAGCTGATTATTTAAGGTTAGCAGAGTTAAGCTTGTAACCTCCGATCTTTTGAGTTAGCAAAGTTAAACTTGTAACTCCCAGACAACTAGCGGACCTACACTCCCATCTGATTATTAAGGTTAGCAGAGTTAAGCTCGCAACCTCCTATCTTTTGAGTTAGCAAAGTTAAACTCATAACTCCTAGACAGCTAGAAGACCTATGCTCCCAGTTGAGTATTAAAAGTTAGCAGAGTTAAGCTCGCAACCTCTGGTCTTTTGAGTTAGCAGAGTTAAGCTCGCAACTCCCATACAACTCGTGGACCTACACTTCCAGCTGATTATTAAAGGTTAGCAGAGTTAAGCTCGCAACCCCCAATCTTATTTACAAACAAATTCTTTCTTACGGAAAATACAGTTCGCATTATTCTGCAATACAATTCTTGATTCATGTATCACACTATCAAACACAAAACTCGCTCGATAAAGCTTCAAGTTAAAACTTGTATGACAAGTTATAAATTACACGCATTTCATAAATGTTAGGTCATTTGAGAAGAGTCACTTTATAACTCTTCTCGACCAGGTGGGGGACAAATTATTATACAATTATAATTAAAATGACATGATCCGGAATTCGACCCGAGGTACGACTCGACATAATAAAAATTAACAGACACCCCAAGGGGAGGGGGCTTCTGTTTCCTTTTCTTCTTCTTCTCCTCTATTTTGGGCTAAACCAGAGGACCATCCTCTTTGATTCTTGTCTTTCATCTTGGCTTCCATTGATATATCAACAGAATATAATCATCATTGTTTAGTTTTGTTGGTGTTAGAATGATTTAAATTTCTCAGCTCAGATTATTTACCTTTGTTAAAGATGTTCTACGCATGTGATTTGTTTATTCATTCAAGTAAAATTATGAACATGTTTCTCATGCATTATGAATGAAGGGAAATAATTGAGTTAGCTATTTAATTCGATCAAGGTTATAATTAATTGACACAATACTTGGATGGTGTATGTTTGATCATTTAGTGATTGAATTAGTAACAATATTAAAAATATTGTTACCTTACATAACCTTTGTATGATGTTTGCATATGAAATTGTGAGTTGGTTGAACATAGAAATATGCTAGATGAACTTATTAATTAAATGAGTAAACATTATAACTTAATTTAATAGGGTTAATAAATTGTCAACTTGCCACGAATATCATTAACATCTTTTAACATTATTTAAATAATTCTAATTTAGAAAGGATAATTATTCTAACACATGCATGCTATTGTGATTAACTCTTAAAAACTTGCATAATTCTTTGTTTATTTTATTTGTGAGCACACTTAGATTAATTTTTAAGGTAATTAGGAAATTCATCACACTTCTATTTATCTCATCATCAACCAACTTTCTAAGTGTTAATTTTGCAACTCTTGATTTACATTTACAGTCCTGTAGAGACGATAACTCTTACTTACTACTTTATTACTTGTCAACGATTGTGCACACTTGCACATCATTCGAATTAATTCAAGATAGTTATTATTTGATGTTTTAACATAGATGATTTTGTGGTGTTTTGAATGATACTTTGAGGTATTTTAAGGTCTAAGAATGACTGAAAATGATTTGGATTGATTGGAGTATGAATTGGTATGTTTTGAAATGTCTCAACTTGATTTTGGCTTCTTTTATCCAAGTCTCGATACTTGGGGGTCAATTATCAATACTTACAAACTTTGAAATTAAAAATCTAACATAAAAGGCCCAAATATTGATACTTAGGGTGCCCAACTCCAAGAAAATGTTGTTTTTAAGCATTAAAAGGCATTCGAATGACTTTAGAATGCTCGAGCTTTGTAGTAGGACCCTTAGGAATAGTTTTAATTATCATATAAAACCCTAATAAAGCTTAAAACATGTGTAAAATTTGAGAAGTTTTATAAGAAATTTAATGTGACATCTCTTGCTCAAGTTAGAAATTAGACTTAGGTAATGGGCATTACAATTTTTATCACCCTCAAAATATTTTCCACATGTTCAATGTCACACTGAACTTTAATTTTTTAAAAATAGTTGTAACATCACAATTAAGAGAATATGCTCTAAAAGTACTAGATAACTTATTTCTTTTTTGAGCCTCCTTTACAAGTATTTCGAGGAAAAGACATTTTATCGATTTTATCATTTGAATTGTTTTAATGTGGTCGCTTCTTTATTTGTGTAACACTCTATACCCGACCCAATAGACGAGTCAGATATAAGATGTCACATTAACTTCGAAACAAACTACTAACAAATTTCAACTAAATTGTAAAACTAACATAACTAAAACCGCCAAATATGTTTTGATTAATCATACTTAACTTAGTTAGTTGAACCGCTAAACAAACATACAATTATCAATCTCTAGATCAAAAGTCTTAACAAGCAGACTTATGTACAATTAACAATAACAGTTCTAATATTTTTAATAAATTTATCTTTACTATAAATAAAATACTATAGTTTATATATAGTTACAAAAATAAAATTTTGACCTTTAGGCTCAACCTGTAGGTCACCCCACTATATGCGTGTTACAGCTAAGAACATAAGTTCGCCTAAGCTTGAACAAATTTTGGCTTGATTCCTCTTCAGCTCTTTATATAAACCATTATACCTGGAAAACATAACAAAAACTAAGTAAGTTCAAATGAATTTAGTGAGTTTCTAATATAATATAATATTTATGAATTATAAGTAAGAATTTCATGGGTTTGATCTCCTGTTTGACATTGCTTGCACAAGTAGGGTTCACACATTCTTCCTAGCGTACTACTGTCCTCTCCTACATTGGCTCAACTTGAAATTTCGTACACCTTTGGCTTTGCTACAATCCTCAATTTTGATTGTTCGTGCTATATGCTACAATGTGGAATGATTTTGTTTACCCATTTGTTCTAGCTTCTTACAAGACGAATCATTACCTTTTTTTTCTAGCAAAACATATGTGTATTACCTTAGCAATTATTATCATTGCAGAATAACATACGATGAATTGATTTTAGAAAACTCATGCATGGAGAATTTTTACCTACGGATTTACATTTAAAATCTTATAAACGCGGACTCAGGCATGGTGAACACATACTTGCATATCATACTTGTATGCAGAATCATCACCACAAATTCATAGAGAAGGAATTGTATGAAACTGTGATTCCACGTCATCTCTATCCCTTTCTAATAGGGGAATGACAAATAAGATTTTTCCTTCTAATTTTTAGCATTTTAATTGAATTTGAATTTTTTTCAAGAGGAAAAATCTGATTTGTCATTCCCCTATTAGAAAAAGATAGGGATGACGTGAAATCACAGTTTCATACAATCTTTTCTCCATATTCATATACAGGGATTCTTACTTGTGAAATCTTTCTTAAATGGTAGTTATTGCTTGACTCTTGTTTTGTGGATAGTCACTGTTAGACTCTTATTTTAAAGATAATCCTTGGCGGACTCCTATATGAAAAAAAATCCCTACGATTTTGGCTTGAGAAAAATAACTTATACAAATTCTAGTGGCCTGAACATAAGGGTGAGCCCATGCAATCTCTTGCCTAGATAATAGTCCATACTAACTCTTATGAAAAATAACATATTTGAACTCTCAACTTGAATCATGGATATAAGATCAGCAAACTGCTATAACTTGAATCATAAAGATACATCCAGTGGACTGCCATGCATATGGATTCATATTGAAGAGTCATGAGTGCGAACTCATATATGGCAAAATCATACATATGGATCCATAAGCGAATATTTACATATAGATACAGATTCTTATACGCGGACTATTTTGCGAACTTTCACATAAAGGAATTCCAAGTAAAAGTTTCTCATGAAACCCAAAGAACAAGTTCAATGGACTGTCATGCATATAGATGCGTAGAAGAAGATTCATGAATATGGTGGAATTTCATATGCTAATTTTTTCACGGACTTCGTTTGGTGAATTCCCACATATACCTTTCACAAAAAACTTAAAGAACAAGTCTGGCAGAATTTCATAACTTACATATGTCTTGGCCATGGACTTGCTTACACATATAGGGCTTTAAGCCTTAGAATCCGCAAAGTCTCATACTTAGAAGATACCACGTACGGCTATTACATACATGTGCGTATAAATCCCCATAAAATCCAACCGTACTTCCTCAAAATCGAATACCATGCGTATATATTCTCCGTACAATCCACCTAAACCTCTGCAAAGCCAATATCGTATGACACAGAGTGCACAATATGCCAGTTCTTCATCTTTCATCCACCAAAACAACCCTCCATACTCTGCATAACATTCATATTTATGACACAACATAGATCATACCAAACATATCATCTAGCGAACCATTTCAATGATAAATTCTTCAGTAATTATTTTACCAATTAAAGTTTAACAAAACAACAAACTGAAACATACAATCGAACATGCATATGTAAATCATCACTTTGCATACTTCAACCGTATGAAAAACAACCCATAATAATTCAACTCATCATCAGCAGAACATGAAGTCAAATACAACACAATAACATAGAACTAATATATATAACAATCATCGATGGTTTCAGTTTAGAAACTCACTAGCAAAATACCTGAAAGCTGGTATCGATGACACCTGCTTAACTTTTTCCTCATCACCTAAGCCTTCTTATTATCGGTTAGCTAAACATAATAATCATATCAAGATCAAAACAAAGACATTCAAATGTAAGAAAACCATAATTCATTTGCATGTAGAAAGATTGTAAAGGTTAACTGCAACCATAAACATCTTAGTACAAACTCGATGAATTAAACTGAAATCTTCAATTTTCCTTCCCTTTTCTTCAATCAAAAGATAAAGAAAAGCTTAGAAAGATTATCAATTTACTAAATCCTCAATCACTTAAACTGATACACTAATTTCTCTATCCATACAGATCATTTCTTAACTTCTCTCTTTCCGATCAAACCAGAGAAGAAAATGAATGAAAGAAAAATGAATACCAGAATGAAAGAATTCTTCCATATATAATCTTTCAACTATCGTTTCCCTTAATCCCAAGTTGTTCAATATTATTAATACCCTTAATCATAATGTTTCCAACTAAAAGAAACTCCTGGTTATAATGTTATGAGACTAAACTTGAATTCTAACTATTTACCAATCAGTTTGCAAGATTCTCATAATCATAATAGAACTCGCTTCAACAGAAAGTTTTTCTAATTTAGTATCTATAGTTGTCGTGGCACTTAACATTTAACATTTCTGGGTGACAATTTCACTTACTTTTATCTATTGCAACATTAATAATTATATAAAGAAATTTAACTATATAAGCAACAAAATGCAAATGTTAAAATATTCAATAAAACGTAACAATTTCAATAACTAACAAATGTAAAACTCTAATTCCATAAAACTTTCTATTTCCAAAAAAAACTTAAAACATAACAATTTCAATACCCAAAAAAAGTCATATATATATAGCAAAGTTTTTACACAAAATAGGTGACTGGCTTTTGTTGGCATAGTTCGTTGGTTGCCATTTGGCTATATGGATGAATGACACACAAGAAATATTTGTTTTAAAAAAAATTGTTATTCCAACCAAATTCAACTTTACAAATTTTGTTGGGTCATCGAAATTTTGCAGGAGTTTGTGGGTCACCAAAATTTGAATGTGCCAATCAAATTCAATTTATGTATTTTACTAATTTAATAATGATAAAAAAAATTATTCTAATTTTCCACAATTCAAAGTCAAATTCAATGAAGAAATAAATAACATAACCTCAAAATCTATTTTTTGAAAAAAAATTGCAAATTTTGGGTTTAAGCACATGCAGGAACACAAATTTAGAAAATTGTATTACTAAGGAAAAATCAATGCAAAAAATATTGGATTTTAGAATTTCAATCAAAGGAAAAAAGAGATCAACCCTGTCTTAATATTTATTGTTTCCTTCGCCTATAAATATCAAATAAAAAATAGCAAAAACACAACACCGAAAAGTAAAGAGTTGAAAAAATAATGGCAAGAGAAAAGTTAGTGTTTCATCCATAGGTATTGTATTATCTTACTTTCAAATAAAATTATTTTTTGGGATCCAAACAAAGAGGTTCAGGCGAACCTAATTACAAGCTAATCATTAGTCATTAATATCATCTTTTGATCATCTCTCCTCAATTAGGCGGGACATCAACACGTTTAGAGGTTGATTGAAGATACATAAATCTACAAATGCAATAAGTGAGCCTTTCAATGACCAAATGAATAGAGCTACCCTCTATACTAGACAAGCTTATCACCTATAACTCAACAAAAAAACTCAAAGCTATCATTTAAAAGCCAACTACATACAAATTTAAAACGACTAATCATTGTTTTAGGAAGAGCAATCGAAGAAACCAATTTAATGGGAGAATGGTTAGAGTTAGAACATACCATATTATACAACTTATGATGTATAAAAATCTTGAACAATTATTGCATGCCGAAAGCCTTATCCAATATTTCCTGAACAAAAGAATTTGTCCCACAACCTCTTTCTCAAGTGAAATTGAATCCCAACAATGGGATCCCAATAAAGGAACAATCTGAAATATAGTTGCAAAAACCTTCCATCGATGAACTTAGCACCTCCAACCTTATCAAACAGAAACAAAAAATTATTGAAGTCACTAATACACACTCAAGGTAATAGTGATGCTCCATGAAGCGAGCATAGAAGATCCTAAGTTGCTTGTTTCCTGCTTAACTCCAAACAACCATAGATACCTAAGATGCGCCATTTGATATTGTTCATCCTCTCAATAATTATATCGACATGATTATTCGAGAAGCTAGAAATTTGAAAGTTAAGACCATTATTCCAGAGTAGAACAAGTCCCCTATTTCTAGCCAATCTATCAAATCTAAAACAACAATCAATCGTAATAGAAATTCAAATATCCTCCACTCTAGTGTTTAAAAAAAGTTTCCATAGAAAAACTATATTCAACTTACTAGAATGAACAAACTCTTTAAGAGCTAAAATTGCTCAAGGGTTTCCAAGTCCTCGACAGTTCTATTCTAAGCATATCATAGCTCTTAGAAAGCTAGTTGAGCAAGACTCCTCGATATAACATTGATTATGAAATTTTCAACATTAACTGAAGAGGAAACACCTTTACTGTAATGTTTCCCATAATTATTCGAATCAAGGAGAACCCTCGTCGTTTTCTTGTTTTTAGATCCCTAGAGTGATATGAACTTTGCTTGTCTCAAAAATAAGGATTAGAATAAGTTGCAGTAAACTCTTGTTGATCACGTCTCTATGGATTCTTTCCCATTCTAGAGTGTGCCTTGATCTCTAGCTTAATCTCTTCCAACCATTCATGTCGTATTTCCTATTCTGTAGCTTGTAACTTTTAGGTAATTTGACTCGTCGTGACCTATAATGCCATACAAATAACATATAATCGGTATCCTCTTGTAACTAAAAGTGACTTCAAACCAATTGTTTCCTTGCTTCCTCAACTTCTTCAATATCATAAAAGATCACCTTATGTTAGGTCTTGCCCTGAAGTGCGTATAATTATCCCATAGATTCCTTCTCTTACTAGAATCGTACTCCAAAAATTACCTTATAAGATTACTAAGATTTTTGCCAATGCTTCAGCATCAAAAATCGAAGGCAATTGACGTACTTGAACCTAAAAATCAACATAATGAAAATCCACTTGAAAAGGATTCTCACTTTATTGTAATTGATAGACAAGAAGATTGAAATTATTAAACAACCATGGTCCCTTACCATCATCTTCATGAGATCAAACTTGTGATAGAATTGAATGAGATGTAGTTGTCATTGAGGGATTTCATAGAGGCTCCCTCTATTGGACACCATATATTTAAAAGCTTCTCAATTAATTTTGGATTCACCATTCTTTCGCCTAGGAATGTACCCACCAAGCACAACTCATAATTGATTTCTTCTTCGACATTTCTCTCATCAGTAATCAACAACTCTTCATTCTCTTTGTCTAAAAGTGAAGGATTTTGGAAATCAGTTTCCATAATTACCAAAGAAACCAAAAGTAAAGATGATAAAACCTTGACTTTGAAAGACTAAAACCATACATAAGGGAAAACAAAACATTACATATTCTAGAGAAAACCATAAGGAACTTTTGTTTTTAGAGGTAATGATAAAAAAATAAATTTCTCTAGAGAGATCATGAAAAGATTAGCTTATTGACTTCACTCGAACCACAGCTTCTTAAATTCTAGTAACCAAATTTAGTTATTGGATTGAAGCAAACTATCGAAGCTTAAATTTCAACTCAAACTTATCATATTTCTCTCGAGGATATTAAATTTTAGCTTAAACTTATCATCTTTCTCTCAAGAATATGCAACAATTGTCTCCTCACATGAAACAAGCTAAAACAAAAAGGCATCGACATTCAAATGAATATGCCCTTCGTCACACAAGATTGGAAAATGTTGAGCATTTATTCAAATATTATCAATTTGCTAGAGCAATTTGATCTAGTTTTGCCTTTAACTATAAGTGTCAACATGTTTCAACATAAACCTTTCAGCATTAGATTCAGAAATGGGTTGTATGAGATAATCTGGAAGAAGAAAATGGTGAACAATTTTAAATGCAACACTGCCCTTTATATTTAGAAACAAAGGAACATAGCCATTTTTCAAGGAACAACACCAAGTCCAATCACGATCCCTGGTCAAGAAAATGTATACATGGAAACCCTTATTCAAGTGAATAACTTGAGAATTGTTTAGCAAGAAAAGGTCAAGATAGTGAATAGAATTAGACTACCAACTTAGGAATGATACAAGTTGCAAATAGTATTGAATTACATCTAAGAGCAACAATTAAGAGTATTGAAACAAGTTTTCAAAGTGGCCTGCTAAGTGCTAACGACAAAGGTCACTATGGCGAGCACTATAACAAGTAGTCACTTGCCATGTTGGAAGTTGAAAATTCTTTAATCAAAATCTTTGGACTTCAAATAATGCTAGACAATTCTTTAAACAAAATCTTTGGACTTCGAATAATGCTAGTATTATGGAAGTATGAAAGCTCATCTATGAAAGCTCATTTATAAAGATCAATCTATTTGAAATAACTTATCTTAAAGATTAGATTGGATCAAATCAAGCAATTAAATCTCTTAGATTATGAAGATTGGATCTGGATAACATTAAAAACATCTCAAATGATCTATTTTATATTGATCTTTTTATTATATTGTATATGTTATTTTAGATGTTAATAAGAGATTGATTGTAATTGATCTAGTATGTTAGCAAGTTTTGAAACTCTTATATATTTGAGAGATTTGTATAGGTTTTGTACTACGTATTAAGAGCACTTATCTGTTCATTGTAAAATGTATTTTTTTAGTGCATTTGAGAGAGTAAAATAAGTTTTGTTGCTTGGTTTAATGCCTAAGTTCTCAGGGGAAGAACTTAGTGGTGAGTAATCTAAATTTTTATGTACAAAAGTAAGATTGCTATACTGGAGTGTGATAGGACTTGAACCACTTGTTGTATTGGGTTAAAGGATAGTGAATTTACTCAGTGAACTAGGCTCTATAAATGTAAGAACATAAAACTGTGTAAACAATCTTGTGTGTTCTTGTTCTTGTTGCAATGTCACCTTCAATGAGCATTGCAGTCATCATTTCTATTCAAGCACATTATTATTTTTTACTAAGCAATCATCAAATTTATGTTTCAAAAAAAAGGAATAGAAGTAACTCTAAAATTAAAGGAACAACACTCGTTAAAGACCATTTCGTGCAAAACTTTATTATATTGAAAGGGAAGATATTATATTGACCAATAGAAATTGCAAATTAACTTTGTTGAATTTTGACTGAGTGTGAATAAGCTATATATGATCAAATTTCGTAGTCCCAAAGTTCTTCAAGGGTCTTGTATGGGCTTGTTGTATTATTAACAAGAAAGTCGCCTCTCATGATCTTCCTCTCCTGCAACTGCTCAATCTCAATCAAATCTTCATCATCCAATTTCAGGTCCAAGGATCCCTTGTTTTCCCTTAATCTATCCGGATTGAAACTCTTCACAATCACGCTTGCTCCCCTCGTTAATCCCCATTTTAAAGCAACCTTCCATTCATCATTAAATTATATTTATATGTTACCCACCGGCCAAGTTGGTGATAATAGGGTCAATCAAGCTATACAGAAAGGAGAAGTACCTGAGCTGGAGTTGCTTTATGTTTGAGAGCAATGGAGTTGATGAGTGGATTTTTAACCACAGCGGTGGATCCCCATGCATTCCCAGGTCCTCCTAGTGGTGAATAACCACTCACATGGATGTCGTGCTTGCCACATATTTCCCGAAGTTTTCTTTGCCTCCACATTGGATGCATTTCCACCTTCACCCACACCATCCAAATTCATCACTACTGATTGCTATCAGCATTTTATTCATGCACCATCACATATATATATATATATATATATGTGTATATATACATAAATATATTCTCTACCAATCTTAAACCAATTGAAAGCTTCATTTAGCAAATGTTTTTCTTCCTATTTATTTATTGCCTTTCGGTTGTCGTTTTTCATATGTATATATTAACGGCTGATAATGTGATATTTGAATCATTATTTTATGATTTTGGTTCTTTTCATCACACACACATATATATACCTGATTAACAGCTGGAGGAACAGAAGCAAAATCTAACAAATGTTCAATCTTCTTGGTGGAGAAATTGCTGACACCAATACATCTACACAACCCCCTATCTAAGCATTTCTGCATCCCTTCCCATGTGGTCTCCATGTCCAACTGCTTTTCAAAGTCTTCTTCCTTTGGCACAGCATTGCAAGCCCAAGGCTTCAGTTTTATTGGCCAGTGCACCAAATACATGTCTATATACTCCATCCCCAGGTTCCTACAATATCATACAACAATTGAAATGTATTACTAGTACGAATAAAAATTCAGAATTTCCCTACTCGTATATATATACATGCATGATACAACATAAAAGTTCAAATCCAAGCTGATTCCTTAAGAGTACTGCTAGTTAGCAACAACTTGTAATAGCTATGGAGTCTTTTATTTGACACTGATAAATGATAAAACTACCATCGGGTATATCTTTCAGTTTTATCATGTTTTCTTTTCTGTTTTTTTTTTCCAGTTAAATAATTTTAATTTCTATAGCTAGCTTTTGGGCACTGGTTGGATCGTTTTTATATAGTTTTAGTACATAATATTAACCTTAGGGTGTGTTTGAGTGCGGAAACAGGATCATGGTGATCACAGCTCCAGAGTTTAGACGTGAGAAAAACATCTTCCCTTGGGATGATTTGATCCTCAATTGCCTTTCTTAAAGCATTTCCAACAGCTCCCTCCGAACCGTATATTTTTGCTGTATCAAAATGCCTGTACCCCATCTGCAACCACTCATTTCATCCATTAGCGTAAGTTTCTCATGCTAAATCACTAAATATACGAAAACATACGCATGCTTGCAACATACATACATACATCTCATCCACTGTCATGGATTTTGTAGGTTGAGCAGCAAGGGTTAAGTTTGTGTGTGCGTGTGTGTGTGTGTTTATGAGGGTGTGTACGGAAATGTACCTTGAGAGCCAAATGGACAGCTTTCTCTGTTGCAACCCTATCATTATTAGAAGAGTAAGTACCTAATCCAATCACTGGGATTGTTATCCCACAATTCAAGCGCACTTCATCCTTCCTCATTATTTTCTTTACTTTTTACTTCTTCCACTCTCTTCTTTCTTTTGGCACCACAACACTTACGTTTATATATATATATAGAGAGAGAGAGAGAGAGAGAGAGCGGTAGCTGAGAGTCTGAGTCGTCCGTGTACATATGCATCCCATGTAACACTGGTATATATAGAGTGGGAAAAAAGTCAACTTTAGCCTCACATGGGAGCTGAGTTAGTGAAAAAGTAAAAAGAAGAGGATATGGGCAATATCAAAGCATGGGATCTTCCATGTCTCTTGGGATTTGATCAGATATGCCTCAATCCTCCCTTCTTAGAGACGAACAGTCAGACTGTATCCTTGAGCTATATTGACACCAATATAATGAACCCACCAACTAATATTTAATCTAATCATCGTATTTATCCCCCCAAAAAAATCTAATCATCATACATCTACCATTTTGCATATATATATATATATATATATATATATATATATATTAATAAGAAATAATTTTATGACATGAATGAAAAAATATTTTAAGTAAATAATATATTTACAAAATTGTATGTTAAAATTAAATGAGGTATTAGTTGAAATGGTGTAAAATTAAAAGTTAAAATATATGTTTCAAGTTCAAATCTCTTTATAGCATTAAAACTTGTGACAAAAATTCAATAAAAAAATGTAAGTATAGATAAATAAATAGATAGATATAAATTTGATTAATAAAGTTAAAACAATTTAGAATATACTGACATTGATCATCAGATCAATTTGAATCTAATACATGTTCTATTTATTGATGGATACTGATCCACTATACCGATCGTCGAATTGTCTTTTGGAGCTCACTGACGTAACTTTAGAAAATAAAACATAACAATCCAATGACTTAAATAAAACTTTCGAATAGTTTAGTGACCAAATTGTAATTTTTTTTAATTAAGTGACCAAAATAAAAACTTACTTATAATTTAATGATTAATAGTGTAATTTACCAAACTGAACGCAAGAATGAAAAAAGAAAATTGAGGGATGATTTAATATTTTAGACTTGTTCCAAAAAAAAAAATTATTATGACACAATTACTTGAGTGAGCAGAAGGTAGAAAAAGTTGACCGAATGCTATTTTGATGGACTTGTATATAAAATTGTTAAATGTGGCATTTTAATTCTAATTAATTAAAAGAAGTCAATGGAAATTATATATTGGATTGACAAATTTGTGTCTTTTATATTGTTTTAGGCGGTGGCTCTCTAGTTGGCTTTGTCCCTAAAATAATAATATTAATTATAGAAAAATTACGAAAATGTGAACTTTAGTTAACTCATTTTTTATATTATTTATGTTCAATACATTATTTTTACATAATAGCTAATTTCTTATTACAATTTATTTATTGAATATATATTATCAAAGTCGATGAAAATATTTTATATATATTGATGGTTTTGGTCGTGAAGAGCAAATCTCTATTTGACTTTACAGAAAAGTCAAAGGAAGAGGAGATGGAAATTGATGTATATTGATTTTCTCTGTTTGGACCGACCAAAACAAAGTCCACTTCTCTAAACCGATTTTCATCATGATTCGTTCACGTGGGCAACCGCCGCTTTCATCCTTCTTTCATCACATACATGTCCTTTTCTTTTTATATATACTACAAGATGAATAGCTTTCCCTTACTTTATTGAAATTATAAAGTTAAGGGAAGAAATATTTTTAGTATGAATTTTATAATGTGTGTATTTTTTTTTAAATATTGAATTTTTTGTGATTTTAAATTGATTTGAGACTCGGTTGAAAGTAATATCAATCCGGTAATAGTGTAAATAAAAGAAAATGTGACAAAAATCAAAATAAAACTCATTAAAAGAAGTTAAGAATTGAAATATTATATTATTAAAATTTAAGATCGAGGTCAAATCAAACTAAAAAGTATTTTCAAAATTTCTCTTAAAATGTTTTTTAATTAAAAAACATAATATTGCATGTTTATATAATTGCCTTTCAAAGGTAAAGGGTCCCTAGAATCTTGTGTTGAAAAAAAATTCGGTTTGAAAATTATTTTCTTGCACGGTGAAAAATAAAAATTTTGAAAACTAGCCTAGTTTGTGATATTTATAGCAATAAACCCTAGACCGAATCGTATCTATGTTTTCAAATTGACGGATCCTTGTCGTTCTCAGCTTTCAACTAAATGATCTTCTCTGCTATTCTCATATCACGAATCGCCTTAAGTGTGGGCTTGATCAAACCAAATCAAACACAAAAACTAGAAATAATTTTATTTTCTTTTGGGGTGAAAACAAAAAATTCTCTTGTTAAATAGAAGCCGATAGAATCGTTATTCTAGAAAATATATTTAATTCTTTGAAAATAAAAGTCTATTTTAGGGTAGAATAACAATATCTGAAAGTTGTGTAAGTAGTCCTACCAATACCATCTATTTATAGGGAAAGAAGCTAGAACCCTTATTGAATTAAAGAAGCTTGATTCAATTAGAAAAATGAAATCCTAGTTCAACTAGGATGTAGGGGGCAACAACCCTAGTTAAATATACTAGGTTTTGTCGCCCCCCTTATTACATAAGGGGCTTTTGGGTCTCTTCGTTATCGGGTCCAATTACAAATACTTTCTGGGCTTTTAACTCAATACTTTATAATTTATCCAACCCAATATTTTTTTATTTCCCAAAAATAAAAAATATATAATTAAATAATTTTCTCATCCCAATTTTACCCTTGATAAAATTTTTGCGAAAATATATTTAATATTTCACCATTCAACTTCTTCACTGTGACCGTATGGTTTATTTTTATTTTCAGGCTTTGAAATAGTTCAAAAACATAAACTCAATCTTCCGATCATTTTTTAGAATTCCTTGTTCATTTCTAAATAAATTCATTTCTCATTTTCATTTTCATTTTCATTTTCATTTTCATTTCCATTTTGAGAAAACCACATTCATTTCCTGAATGTTTCCTATTTCACCATTTCTATTCATTTATGTTCATTTGATTCATCATGCAATTCATTTCTGGTTTCAATGAGCTAGCGAAGGGACCAATTGGACATATGCAATTGAGGCTCTAATGATTTATAATTAAGTTCCAACTTTTTCCCTATTAATTATAAACTCATTTAGTCACGAAGTCATTCCACTATAGTATCGTGACTGAGCTCTCCCAAACGGCATACTAGTATGAAAGCAACTCGATTAGTACTCGTTCAATGACATTGTCATAAGTGTGTTTCCCTCATAAGATATCTTTAATCTCTTTGGGACAATATTTGTTCTCCTAATATGATCCTATTTTATCTCATGCTAACCATTACATCTTCCTTCATGAAAATTCAATCACTATCAATTAGTGATCAAGTCATCTATCACAAAGACAAACGACTTGTGGCCACATTTACTTTTCATCAACCATGTAATTCTGATGAGAGGATATCATTTACCCATGTCTCGGGCTATGAATTCCACTATTATGAATGTCGCTACATATTGTAGAAGTTGTACACCCAACACACTAGCTTTTGATTTCTTATTTATTCGAACTTAGGATTTTACTTACATCAAAGTGTACGAGTCACACATACATAGCACATCATTCACTCAGGATTTAGGTATGCCACACTATGAACGTCACAAGTGAATAAATTTGTAAACAGATTCAGGATCTATTCTTCTTAGGTCCAGTTCAATGTACTATTAGTCTAGTTAGTCACATCTATGTCTCTATCTTCTAGGAGTCATCTGCTCCGATGGCTAAGACAAAGCATCTCCCTAATTGGACTGCATAGACGGTATATTAGTCTTTCAATTGGTTTTCTCATTTCCGATTAGACTAAGGACATGTTTAGATTCATCTACTAATATAAGCTATCTTTTCGTATCACGATCTGACCACATAATATCATTCAGTATTAGTTTAAACATTAGATAACCAATAAGTAACATTTGCTTCTATTTTGTTTTATATGTAAAAACCATTTGAGTACAATCATACAAAGTATATTAATGTAATCGATGAATTTTTTTTATTAATCAGTCTATTTGAAAAAAAATTATAAGTGTACATTGGCGAAAATACTACACTTAGGGCACCAGATCAATAGTCTCCCAATTGCCCTAATGAAGTAGATGAGTCATGTTTCACATTCTTGTGCCCCTCCATATGTTTCCCAAAGAGCTCTCTAGTTAGTAGAGTCTTGGCAAAGCAAATCCCCATGGTCTGTCCCTCATATGTGATCTTTGACTACATCCATTATTCTGTTATAGTGCCATAGCTTTTCTATACCTAATATTCGGCCCTCTATGGTGAAGTTCGTAGTGCAAACCTGCTTAACACTTATTCACACTATGGAACCACTATCTAGGATAAAACCACAGCCCAGTGTCGATATCCTAGAATCCAGACAGGTTTGGAAGTCAGAATTAGTATATCCTATAGGAGTAAGATCTCCTCTGTCACACCCTAGATTTTAATAATTTACTATGCTAATTTATGTCACAAGAGAATTAATGGTCTAGTGGTTAAGTGTGTTAATTAATTCTAAATAGTCTCATGTTCAAACCTCCACACTCTCATATTTTTAGTTTAAATTTTTGAAGATTCTAGAAGGTCAAACCCCTATTGCTGTCACTTTTACTTGCCATGTAGGGAGGATTTTTTTTCCCTTTTTGTTAAGTCAACATGCCTTCCACATCCCCCTTTTCACTCATTTATTCTCTCATGATCCACCTTTCACTCCTCTTGTTCTCAAACCTACATTTTTTTCCCCATAGACCACCTTGGTCAGCCATTGAACCTAGACACTCCCCATTTTATTTTTATTTTCACCGTTTTGCTCTCTTTCTCTCCTTTAGCTGCACTTCCACCTTACTCCTCCATTTTCTCTTCTTTTTCTTCCTTTTCACCACCTCTAACATCATTTTTTCCTTATTTCTCTTCCACTCCACCACCACACAAGGACATCGCACCTCTAGCGCACCACCACCTATCATTCGCCGCCGCCATCACCATCTCGCCACCGCGCTGTCACCATTGGCCACCACTAAAATTCACTATTTTTTTCTTTTCTCCTCCTCTTTTCGAAACTCATCTCTGTAATCCCTCAATTCTGATTTTTATTTATTTATTAAAGATCACTTCTCATCTTATTTTTTCTAACTCGTTATTTTATGTATTATAGATCCAAATCCTCCTCTCTAGTCGACTTTTCGGGTAATATTATTGAGCCTTTTCCTCAGTCATTACGTAAGTACAGAAGATCCTCCATTCATGACTTTCTTTCATACTATTATTTCAATTAGAATGTTGTTAACAATTTGTTTATCGTACCTTCATGAAGTTCCATTCAAAAATCTAGGAATCGTATCCCAATTGTAGAAGTGTGTGAATTGTCGATCATTTGCGTAATTTCCACTGAATCACAATCGTTTTTAATCATGGGCTATTTATTTATTAATCTGTACTAACACGAGTATTGGTCAAAATCGTAGTGACTCAAGAATCGAACTCTACCCTTCGAAGTTGGGATCAGATTTGTTCAATCAGTTATACAAGGAGTAGGGATCTACTTTTAATTATAATGGGTGATATTTATTATGATAAAAATAATAAAATGAGTAATATAATATTATTGTTTATATTATTCTCTAAATAATGAAATATTGGGAGATTATGAAAATATTCATAAGGATCGATAAAATCTGATAAAAGAGAATACCCAGTAAGTATTCTTGAAACCTCATATCTGTGATGGTGATTGTGATTTGACAATTTTTGTATAATATGTTGTTATGTGATTTAACTCATGTCATGTGATTTATGGCTAATGAAATACGTATGTGCAAGTGATGTGAAAATATGATTATCAATGTTCTGATTCACATGAAATTATGTTATTATCTTATCATCTGATTCGCATGTTAAGCATGCAATATTTTTGATATTCTAATTCGCATGTTAAACATGTCACTATTATAAATCGTATTGAGATCTAATTCGCATTTTAAACATGACATACTTCTGATTCTTATTCGCATGTAAAGCATACTTACTGAAAATATGTTTTGTATGCCATATCACATGTATAAGGTCAGGAAAATATGTACGGATGAAGTATCTGGAAGTAAATCTGCACTATCTGGTGGCTTGACCACAATATTTTGTTTTTGGCAGCGTAATTGCACTATCTGGTGGCTTGTCCAAAATATTGGGGCGTTATTGGATGGACGAGTTCTGGGGAACTCATTATGGTGTGTAACGGAGATGGGTAGGATTTGTTTTCTGGAAATCTACATTGTTTTCTGAAAATCCACATTGTTATTGAAAAGCGTTGCATTGACATCGTCATTATGCATTCTGTCATATGTAATTCTGTGACTGAATATTTAGTATGTTGTGATCTGCTTAAAATGATGTTGATATGAGTTAAATTATGTTATTATCACTATTAGTAACCCACACTGGCCTTTATAAGCTCACCCCTTTTAAATTTTTATTTTTTAGATAATCGAGATTAGGATGGGCTCGTCTACAAAGGTTCTCTCGGTCACTTTTCAAAAAACTATATTTTTGGTATTCTTTATTTTGGGATGTGTTTAATTGCTTTGGACTTTGGTTTTAGACTTGGACTTTCTTTTGGATTTTGGATTTATTGTGGTTTTTGGATGATTTTACATAACTTATGTTTTTAAACTAGTACTTAAGAGGTTTTTATCAAATAATAATTAAATGATGAATTTTTCACAATAAGGTTAATCCAACTCAACGATAGTATTTTCAAACTTGATACTCTATTTTTAAAACTTAACACTACTTTCTCATGAAACCGATGGTTTATAAGTTATATTATATCTACAATTTTCAAAATGACTAACAAGTTCTTTTTAACGTATAAAATTGTCCGTTGCAATGTTTTTACTGAAAAATACGTTTCCTGAAAACTACCAATACTTGAATTTTTCTAAAAGATAGACGATTTTGATGAACTCTTTCAAATGAAAATTATAAACAATTTATGGCCTCTTTTAAATCAAATCAAGATAAAGTTTTAAAATTAAAGACGATAATTAGAAAATGGTTTTCTACGCCATTAACATGGCCAATGTGATCTTCGAGATTCGACCATAACGTCTAGGTCGAGTTTAGGGGGTTATATTTACTGGTAGTAGAGCCCGATTCAAAAACTCAGACTATGTTTTGTTTTCGAAAATACATGCGTATACGTCAAAAAGGGTATTTTGGGAAAAATCTATGCTTTAGTTAAAAATTTTTATTCACTTTTGAAAAATCCGAGACTTTGAAGCCGACCTAGATAAGTACTTCTACCTTATTAAATTTTGATAAGAGACTATAGTATACTATAGATTCTGAAAACTATAAATATTGATATTCTAGTAACCAAACTTTAGAACTGAAAACATTCTGAATTGATAATTAAAGCTTGTTTCTAATTGTCAGATAAAACTGTATAGAACTTAAGAATTCGTTAAACAAATATGAGTACTCAAGGTGTTCGTACTAGGGGTATAAGAGCTCGTGGAGAGTAGGGTCTAGGGACCCAAATAGATTCATCTAGGTCACGAATGCGCACACCCAAACTCATGATTAAACTCGAGCCAATGGCTGATCAGGTCAAGAATACGTATATTATGGAGAAGGATCATCAGGAGCCTGCTAACGATGCTGTGTCACAGGCCATGCTTAGGGTACTACAGCGTGTTGCTGGGACCTAAAGTGGATATAGAAATCATAGAACTATAGTAGAGAGGTTCAGAACTAACAGAGTTGAGTTGTTCAGGGGCGCTGCTGGGACGACCCCCACTGTGGTAGAATACTAGCTAAAGGATACGGAAAGGATTCTAGATGACATGGAGTGTACCACAGAACAGAAATTGAAGGGTACAGTGTCCCTATTGAGGGACGAGGCTTATCGCTAGTGGCAAGCCATTGCGAACGATACTTAGGTTGAGAGATTAACTTGAGATTATTTTCTAAAGGCTTTTCAGAATAAGTATGTAGGTAAGAATTATGTTGAGGCCCATCGACTGGAGTTCATTGAGCTCAAACAGAGGGACAGATTTGTGGATGAATATGAAGCCAAATTTCTACGGTTAAGTCGCTACGTTCAGGGGATGGTTGCGATTGAGCAAGACAAGTGTGTCAGATTTGAGAACGGGCCGAGATATGAGTTAATGATGCAAGTGGCCCCTCTGCAAGAAAGGGTTTTCGAAACATTAGTGAAGAAGACCAAAATTGTGGAGGAAGTAAATCGTTTAGAACACGAATCGAGGGATAGAGCTAGAATTCTTGCCAAGAGAGATGTCGATCCCACTGTTCAAGCTCCGTAACCTATTAAGCGAGTCAGAGATGATCGACCTAGGGAAAATGTTGTTGCTGCTACTGATGGTGGGAGAGCCCAATATTGTGTCACTTTTGAAGAGAGGCATCTAGGAGAATGTTGGAGGAGTTTGGGCGTATGCCTAAGATGTGGATCCTTGGAGCACAAAATCAAGGATTGTACGCTTCGAAATTAACAGATGCAAACAGTGAATCAAAACCGTGTTTAGAATCAAAGAATTGGACAGCAGACTCCGAGAGGTCAAGGTCCGAATGGAGGTGGTAATGTTGGGCAGAGACAAAGAGCCCAAGGTCAGGGTACTAATTGAGCTGATGCAAGATAGCCTATATTAGTGTACACAGCTAGGCGCAGAAAGAACAGTAACACCATCGACGTCATAGCAGGTACTTTTACTGTTAATTTTGTATCGTATTTTAGTCTGGTTGACATTGGATCAACCCATTCATATGTTTCGTGCTTAATGGTTGATAAACTTGGAATTGAGGTAGAGGATACTATTAGTTATATGATTATCCTGAGTCCCTTAGGATAATCTATTTCTGTTAATAGAGTGTACAAGTGGTGTCCGTTAGAGATCCAATGAGAAGTATTTCCGGCAGACTTGATGGAATTACCCTTCGACGAATTCAATCTCGATCTGGGAATGGACTGACTGGTACAACACCAAGTCAGTTTAGACTATGCTACATAAAAGGTTTCAATGAAGACTCTAGTTGGAAAAGAAATATTGATGGTTGGAGAGCGTAGAGATTACTTATCTAACATGATGTCTGTTCTAATGGTTAAAAAGTTGGTATACAAGGGATGCGAGACATATTTGGCTTACATTCTAGATACGAGTGTCAATGGGCCATCTGTTGGGAACATTCGTATTGTGAATGACTATTCCGATGTCTTTCCAGAGGAGTTACCTAGATTACTTTCAGAGCATGAGATGGAGTTTGGTATCAATTTTTTATCAGGAATAGCTCTGGGGTCCATCGCCCCATATCACACGGCACCCACTGAGTTAGTGGAACTTAAGGCACAACTGCAAGAGCTTCTGGATCGAGGGTTTATCAGACCTAGTGTGTCACAATGGAGAGCTCTAGTTCTATTTGTTAAGAAGAGTGATGGATCCATCATGTTATGCATTGATTACCGGTAACTAAAAAAGTTGACTGTAAAGAATCGATACCCTTTACCGAGGATTGATGACCTATTCGATCAGTTTGCGGGTGCGAAAGTGTTCTCCAAGATTGACTTGAGGTCCAGTTACTATCAACTGAAGGTGAAAGAGACGAACGTTCCTTGTTATGCCCTTTAATCTCACGAACGCTTCAACAGCTTTTATGGACCTAATGAATCGAGTTTTTCAACCCTATCTCGATCAGTTTTTTGTGGTTTTCATTGACTACATTTTGATCTATTCTAAGTTTGAGGCGAAGCATGATGAACATTTGAGAGTGGTTCTACAAATTCTCTGAGAGAAACAATTGTATGCCAAACGGAGCAAGTGTGAGTTTTGGCTCCACGAGGTGGTGTTTCTAGGACACATGGTATCGGATGAGGGTATCTGTGCCGACCCAAAGAAAATAGAGGCAATCCTGGACTAGAAATAACCTAAGAACGTAAAAGAGATTCAAAGTTTCTTAGGTTTGGCCGGTTATTATAAAAGGTTTGTGGAGGGATTTTCTATAATCGCAGCTCCATTGACCAAGTTGTTGAGGAAAAGTGCCCCTTTGAAGTGGACTGAAGAGCAGCAAGAAAGTTTTGATAAGCTTAAGTCCGTGTTAACTCAAGCGTAGAGGTGCTCATGGGCTGGGTGGCTCGGCCCAGCCTGACGGCTCGCCCGAAATATGGGAGGGTTCGGGTAAAAATATAGGCCCGAAATATGGGCTTAGGTAAAAAAATGAGGCCCGTTTAGAAAATTGGCTGGGCCTCGGGCACCACTTTTTTGGCCTGAGCCCCGCCCGACCCGAATATAATAAATATTTTTTATTTTTAAAATATTTTTAAAATAATTTTTAAAATTTTAAAATATTTTTAAAATACTTTTTTTTAATTTTTTTAATTTTTAAAATAAATTTTTAGTGTTTATTAAAAAAATAGGCCGGACCGGCCCGGGCTTGGGCTTATGAATTTTTTCCCAGGCCGGGCACCTCTACTCAAGCGCCTATTTCGATTCAGCTAGAGTTTGGGAAGGATTATGTGTTGTACAGTGATGTGTCTTATACCGATCTTGGATGTGTTCTAATGAAAGATGGTAAGGTTGTGGCCTACGCCTCGAGACAGCTTAAGCCCCATGAACATGACTATCCAACTCATGATCTCGAACATGTTATTGTGTTTTTTGCCCTCAAGATTTGGAGGCACTACCTGTATGGTGAGAAGTGTATTATCTACACAGATCACAAGAGTCTTAAGTATCTCCTCCCCCAAAAGGAGTTGAACTTGAGACAAATGAGATGAATTGAGCTACTAAAGGATTATGATTGTACCAATGAGTACCATCCAGGAAAGGCAAATGTTTTCGCCAATGTACTGAGTTGGAAGTCAATGACTGATTTAAGGGCGATGTTTGCAAAGTTCAATTTGACTGATGATGGAGGTTTACTTGTACAATTGCAAGTGAGGCCTACCTTAGTAGATCAGATTTGATCGAAGAAATTTAATGATGATTCTCTTACACCTCGTTTCAGATAGGTTGAGGAAGGTAAGACTACCAACTTTAGCCTTAACTTTGTCGGAGTTCTGTACTTCTATGGAAGATACTTTGTGCCTGATGATCAAGAGCTGAGGTAGTCTATACTTTGGGAAGCGCATAGTAGTCCATACGCTATGCATCCGGGAAAAAATAAGATGTATTGAGACTTGAGAGAGTTACATTGGTGGTCAAGACTTAAATGAGATGTGACTGAATATGTGAGTAAGTGTTTAACATGCCAGCAAGTGAAAGCTGAGCACCAGTTTCCCTCAAGTTTTTACAGTCTATTCAGATCCCTCAATGGAAATAGGAGCCTGTGACCATGGATTTTGTTAGTGGGTTGCCTTTGAAGCTTACTAAGAAAGATTCAGTTTGGGTTATAGTTGATCGACCAACTAAGTTAGCCTATTTTCTGCCTGTCTGTATTGATTATTCTCTGCATAGGTTGGTGAGGTTGTACATTTCAGAGATTGTGAGACTTTATGGTGTACCATGGTCCACCATTTTCGATCAGGACCCTCGATTTACATCTCGATTTTAGAAAAAGTTACACAAGGCTTTGGGAATTCGATTGAACTTTAGTGAAACTTTTCACCCCAGTATGATGGGTAATCCAAGTAGGTTATTTAGATTTTGGGGGACATGTTGAAGAGTTGTGTGATTGACTTCAGTGGCAGTTGGGAGGAACACTTGTCGTTAGCCAAATTTGCGTACAATAATAGTTTTCAGTCGAGCATCTAGATGGCTCTTTACGAAGCAATGTATGGTCGTAAGTGTTGTACACCTCTATATTGGACAGAGTTAGGGGAAATAAGGTATCAAGTCTAGATTTGGTGCAAAAAAAACTGAGAATATGGTAAATTTTTTCAGGATCGTTTGAGAGTAGCATCTAATTGACAAAAGACTTACGTCGATTTGAAACGAAGAGATATTGAGTTCAGTGTTGGGGAACAAGTCTTCCTAAAGGTTTCACCGTGGAAGAAGGTATTGAGGTTTGGACACAATGGCAAGCTGAACCCGAGGTTTATTGGACCATATAGAGTTCTTAAGCGGGTTGGACTAGTAGCTTGCCATTTAGATTTACCTATGGAACTGGACCGCATTCATGACGTGTTCCATGTTTCTATGTTGAGGAGATACCATTTTGATCCATCCCACATTATTCAAATCAATGAGTTTGAGGTGAGACTCAATTTAACTTATGAAAAAGAGCCAATACAGATTTTGGACTGCGAGCTCGAAAGATTAAGGAAGAAGCAAATTCCTCTCGTGAAAGTCTTATGAAGGAATCATGGTGTTAGCGAAGCCATTTGGGAACTCGAAGAATCAATGCGTCATCACTGCCCTCACTTGTTTAGATTAGGTAAATTTTGAAGACGAAAATTATTTTAAGGGGGTAGGGTTGTCACGCCCTAGATTTTAATAATTTTTTATGCTAGTTAATGTTATAAAGGAATTAATAGTCTAGTGGTTAAGTGTGTTAATTAATTCCAAATGGTCCCATGCTCAAACCCCCACACTTTCATATTTTTAGTTTAAATTTTTTACAATTCTAGAAGGTCAAGCTCCCAATAAAAGAGGATACCAAGTAAGTATTCCCGAAACCTCATATCTGTGATGATGATTGTGATTTGACGATTTTTGTATAATATGTTATTATGTGGTTTCCATTACTCATGTCATGTGATTTACAGCTAATGAAATTCGTATGTGCAAGTGATGTGAAAATATGATTATCAATATTCTGATTCGCATAAAATTTTGTTATTATTCTGATCATCTGATTCACATGTTAAGCATGCCACTGTGGTAAATTGTATTGAGATCTGATTCACGTGTTAAACATGTCATACTTCTGATTCTGATTCGCATGTAAAGCATGCCTACTAAAAATTTGTTTTGTATGCCATATCACATGCATAAGGTCGAGAAAATATGTACGGGGGAAGTATCTGGCAGTAAATTTGTACTATCTGGTGGCTTGTCCACAATATTCTGTATCTAGCAGTAAATCTGCATTATCTGTTGGCATGTTATTGGATGGACAAGTTTTGAGGAACTCATTATGGTGTAGTAGAGATGCGTAGGATTTGTTTTCTGAAAATCTGCCTTGTTTTTTAAAAGCGTTGCATTGACATCGTTATTATGCATCCTGTCATATATGATTCTGTGACCAAATATTTAATATGTTGTGATCTGCTTAAAATGATGTTGATATGAGTTAAATTATCTTATTATCATTATTGGTAACCCACATTGGGATTTATAACCTCACCCCTTTTAAATTCTGGTTTTAGAGATAATCAAGGTTAAGATGTGGTCTAGTAGAAAAGTGCTCTCAGTCACTTTTCAGAAAACTATATTTTTGGTATTTGTTATTTTCGGATGTGTTTAATTGCTTTGGACTTTGGTTTTGGACTTGGATTTTCTTTTGGATTTTGTATTTATTGTGGTTTTTGGATGGTTTTGCATGGCCTACGTTTTTAAACTAGTACTTAAGAGGTGTTCATCAAATAATAGTTAAATGATGAATTTTTCACAATAAGGTTAATCCAACTCAACGATAGTGTTTTCAAACTCTATTCACTGTTTTCAGAACTCAACACTACTTGCTCATGAAATTGATTGTTGACAAGTTATATTATATCTACAGTTTTCAAAATGACGAACAAGATTTTTTTTTAAATGTATAAAATTGTTCGCTGTAATGTTTTAACTGAAAAACTACGTTTTCTAAAAACTATCAATACTTGTATTTTTCTAAAAGATAGATGATTTCGACGAACTCTTTCAAAAGAAAATTATATACAATATATGGCCTCTTTTAAAGCAAATCAAGATGACATTTTAAAATTACAAATGAATATTAGAAAATGGTTTTCTGCGCCATTAACGTGATCAATGTGATCTTCGAGATTCAGTCATAATGTCTAGGCTGAGTTTAGGGGGTTACATCCTCTAGAATTGACAAGCATACAATCCCTTGTTCTCCGTAAATACTTGAGTATATACTTACCTAATTGCTAGTGTCTTGCTCCTAGATTCGTCTGATATCGATTTAACAACCCTACTACAAAACAGATATCTAGGTCTGTGCATAACATAACATACATGAGACATCCTACTGTAGAAGCATAAGGAAACTTTCTCATGTCATCTCTTTTTTCCACTTTCTTAACACAGTCCTCCAAAGAGAGATGAAATCTTGATACGGAAGGTTGATTTCCCTTCTTCAAATCGGTCATTGCATAAAACTCCAATGTCTTGTCTATGTATGAAGTGTGAGATAGTTCTATCATGTTTTTCCTTAGATCCCTTTGGATTCTAAAGCCTAGAACAAAATTAGCTTCTCAAAAGTCCTTCATGCTAAATTGTTGGGTTAACCACGGTTCAACCAATGACAATGTCCATATATCATTCCCAATTAGTACAATGTCATCGGCATGTAGAACGATAAAGACCACCTTTCCATCCCTTAAATGTTATAAACACAAGGTTCATCTACATTTTCTCAAATCCCCAAGTCTTGATCACTTGATCAAATATTTGATTCCATGAGCGAGATGCTTGCTTAATTCCATATAGAGATCTAAGCAGTTTCCAAACTTTATGCTCATTTCTGTTAATTATATATATGGTGGGTTGAATCATATAAATGTTCTCTTCAAGATAGTCATTCAAAAACGTTGTCTTGACATCGATTTTCCAAATCTTATAATCGGAGTTGCCATAATGGATAATAATATGTTGATTGACTTGAGCACAGAAATCGAAGAAAATGTTTTTTCGTAATCATTACCTTCTTTCTAAGTATAACCTTTTTCTAGAAGTCTAACATTATAATTTTCCACTTTTCCATCAGCAATTCTTTTCCTCTTGTAGATTCATTTACACCCTATGCGTTTTATCCCTTCCGGTAAGTCTACAAGTTCCCACAATGAGTTGGAGTCTGTAGAATCCATTTCAGCTTTCATAGCTATTTCCTAGAGCTTGGAATCAGCACTCTGCATCACTTCATCATACGTGAGTGGATCATCATCTTCCTTTTCAGAAGACTCAGTGTTAAAAACACTTTTGCCGGATTAGAATTACTAAAGCCTACGGGATACCCTCCCATTGTGACAAAGTACCTTATCTTACTGATCATTTGCAGGTCTACAATTAGGAGTTTGTTCTAGAACTGTTTCAATAGGTCTATTATTAGATTGTCTTGGCTGTTGCAAGGAGACCAATTATACTGGTAAGTGTTTGTGTTGGATCTGGTGCCCTAAGAGTAGTAATTTCATCTAAGTATACTTGTAATTTTTTAAACAAATTGGTTAATAAAATTATTCATGAATTAAATTAATACTTTGTATATTATCCACAAATGGTTTTTTTCACACAAAGAAAAATGGAAGCAAATGTTTCTCATTGGTTATCTAATGTTTAAACTGATACTGAAAGGTATTATGTGGTCAGATCGTGATACAGAAAGACAACTTGTATTAGTAGACAAAACTAAACATGTCTTTAGTCTAATCGAAAATGAGAAAACCGATTGAAAGACTAATATGTCATCTATGAAGTCCGATTGGGGAGATGTTTTGTCTTGGGCATCAGAGCAGATGACTTCCAAAAGATAGAGACATAGATGTGGCTAACTAGACTGATAGTACAGTAAACTGAACCCAAGAAGAATAGATCTTGGATCCTTTTATAGATTTATTAACTTGTGACATTCATAGTGTGACATACCTAAATCCTGAGTGGATTACAGGCTATATATGCATGACTCGTACACTTTGATGTAAGTAAAGCTTGAGTTTGAACAGATAAGGAACTAAAAGCTAGTGTGTTAGGTGTACGACTTCTATAGTATGTAGCCTCATTCACAGTAGTGGAATTCATAGCCTGAGACATAGGTAAATGATATCCGCTCATTAGAATTACATGGTTGATGAAAAGCAAACGTGGTTATAGGTCATCGTCTTTGTGATAGATGACTTGATCACTAATTGATAGTGATTGACTTTTCATGAAGGAAGATGTAATGGTTACCATAAGATAAAATAGGATCATATTGGGAGAACGGATATTGTCCTAAAGAGATTAAAGATACCTTATGAGGGTAATACACTTTTGACAAAGTCATTAGACGAGCACTAATCCAGTTACTTTCGTAATGGTATGCCGTTTGGGAGAGCTCAGTCACGATACTATAGTGGAATGACTTCGTGGCTAAATGAGTTTATAATTAATAGACAAGAAGCGGGAACTTAATTATAAATCATTTTAGCCTCAATTGCATATGTCCAATGGGTCCATTCGCTAGCTCGTTGAAACCAAAAATGAATCGCATGATGAATCAAATAAACATAAATGAATAGAAATGGTGAAATAGGAAACATTCAGGAAATAATTATGGTTTTCTCAAAATAGAAATCAAAATGAAAATAAAAATGAGGAATGAATTCATTTAGAAATGAACAAGGAATTCTCAAAAAATGATCGAAAGATTGAGTTTATGTTTTAGAGCTATTTTAAAACCCAAAAATGAAAATAAACTATATGGTCATAGTGAACAAGTTGAATGGTGAAATATCAAAAATATTTTCTTGGAAATTTTATCAGGGTAAAATTGTCATAATTTTACCGGGGGTAAAAATGGGATGAGAAATCTATTTAATATAAATATTGAATTTTATTTTGGGAAATAGAAAAGTAAAATCAGGTTGGACCAGATTACAAAGTATTGGGTCAAAAAGTCTATGAAGTACTCATAATTAAACCCAATGTGAGAGAGGTCCAAATTTTATCATGGAATATGAAGGGGAAACAACCCTAGTAGGAATACTAGGGGTATGACGTGCACCCTAATCCCACTCTAAGTAGGAAGTATTTTTCTATTTGAAATAAACTTCTCTAATTCAACAATGGTTCTACATTCTCTTCCTATAAATAAATAGCACTGGTAGGGTTATTTACACAACTTTCAGATATTGTTATTATACCTGAAAATAGAGAGACTATTTACAAAACTTCCAGAATAACGATTGTGCCATTTTCTATTTGAGAAGAGAATTTCCATTTTCACCAAAAAAAAGAAAACTATTTCTAGTTTCTATGTTTGATTCGATTTGATCGAGCCCACACTCAAGGTAATTCGTGATACGAGAATAGCGGTGAAGATCATTTGGTTGAAAGCTAGGAACGACAAGGATTCGTCTATCCAAAAACACAGATACATTTCAGTCTATGGTTTATTTTTATAAATATCACAAACCGGGTCAATTTTTAAAATTTTTATTTTCTGCTGTGTAAGAAAATCGTTTTCAAACAAGAATTTTTCCAACAGCTCGCTCTTGCTAGGTCTATGTTCTTACTCAAGGGGTTTAAGTGTTCAGACGGAGAAGAATTTGCTACAGGTCAATAACTTTAAATATTTGAAAACATTTGAAGTCTAAAAACAAGGAGTGTTGACTTGTAAGGATGGGAGTTGAGGCAAGATATGCCCGACAATTGTTGTAGTTCATGTTGTAAAGGGCATTTTCTGCATATTAGGCCATGCTTCATTCTCTTATTGATGTTATAGGCGGTATTCTTGGAATGTCTTTTCAAGTGTCCGAGGAGTTACAAGAAGCTTGCAAGACTTTTGAAGCACATTTTGCTCCTTTGCTCCTTACAAAAAGAGGTCTCTAGCTTCAAGATGTTACACTTTAACTGCTTGGAGTTCAAAAATTCCTTACTCTCTATGGGCCTTTGCATGTTTTCGTTGCCTTCCCACTTGGGAGTTGTCTTTTTTTGGTTTACTTTCCTTTCACTAGAGTGCCACAACTATCTTTGGGTAAGCTTTCTCTTTATCGTTATCATTTTCTACCTTCCTTTCTACTGTTTTTGGTGACTATTCGTAGCAATGTTTGGGTGAGGTGCAAACATGTGTTAGGATTTTTGCGCCCTTAGTGTAGTAATTTCATCATATTTCATAAATTATTAAAATTTTTAAATTGATTGTTCATGGACATAAAACAAATGTCAATAGTTATTTCTATGTTACATTCTCCTCAATGGTTTTGTACACGAAAAGCAAAATGTATAAACAAAGATTGACTCATTGATCACGAAAAGCTTAACTAATATTAAGTTGCATTATATGGATGGATTATAATGCAAAAAGATAACTTATATTAGTAAGTAATCTAAATTATTCATAGTCTGCAGAATAAGATTGAGCAAATGGTTAAAATAATAGGGACTATTATGTCATCTATAAGTCCAATTAGGGAGATAGTTTGTCTTGGCTATTGGAGCTGGATTTACTCCCAGAAATAGAGACATAGATGTAGTGGATGAACAAAACCCAATTCGATTAAAAAATTAATTTTTTTTGAATTTAGAGTTAATCGAATCAAGTAATCAAGTTATTCAGTTTTTTTAAATCAACTCGAATAAGTAATTCGGTTTTTCAAGCTCAAGCCAAGTTGAATTTTACAACTCGAATAACAAATTGATGTAAATATCCATTGGGTCCCTGGAAATTTTGATAATGTGCAAATTGATCCCTCTAAAAAATTCAAAATAATCTTAAAAAATTCAAAATATTTATAAAATATTTTTCCAAAATTTTATAAGTATATATAAATTCAAAAAAATAAAAATATTTAAAATATATAAAATACTAAATTATAAGTCTAAAAATCAAAATGAAAATTTGAGGACTTAAACATGTAAACTATCAAATCAAATTTATCATGATAATTATCTTGTTTTTGTCCTCGTATTTTGTCTCAAAAGAGTTTTCAAATATAAATGGTATTATGTTCTTCAACTTGGAATTTAGTCATATTGTCAACAAGATTTGAATATGGCCGGTTTAATTTTTTAAATTTAACTCAAACAAATTTATTTGACTCGTCTCGTATTTCATTTCACTCAACTTGATTCGAAAAAATTCCAAATCGATTTAGGATGATAAAATAGGACTCATCAACTCAGCTAACTCAAAAAAAATTCCATTCAATTCAACTTGATTCGATCAAACACTCACCACTATGTAGATGTAATTATCTAAGCTAACAATATATTGGACAGGACTCAAGTTGAATTTATCCTAGATCCGTTTGTGGATTTATTTACGTGTTATGTTCATGGTGTTACTTACTAAGAAAATGACTAAGAAAATGACTATGTGTGTGTAACTCATGTGCTTTAATATATTGAAAACATGTGCTTTCATGGTAGTGGGCAAAAAGTTGACATGTTGGGTACATAACTTATGCATAATATGACTTCACTCATAAAAGTGGAATCATAACTTGATAAAAGTGTAAATGGTATCCTCTCATTGGCATTGTATACATTATAAAAATGAAACCTGGCCAAGGGTCATTTGCCTATGAAAAATGATTTTATCATTACTAATTTGAGTAATGATCATTTTCATTACAAAAGATAAAATGGTGACCATGATATAAAATGGATCGAATTCGGTGAACAGATATAACCTAAAGGGATAATGAATATTCCATAAGGATAACACACATATGAGGAGGTCATTCGACCAAAGCTTGAAATTAGTACCTTTTATAATGGTATATAATAGGGGGTTTAGTCATGTTACTTTAGTAGAATCACTCATAATTAAATAATTTGTGATTAATAGATGAAGAGTCAGAACTTAATTATAAATTTTTAAGCTGTAATTATATATGACTAATTAGTCCTTCATTAGCTCAACACAATTCTTTAATGAATTGCATTTAACATGAATACTTACATGGAACCATAAATGATTGAACAAGGAAAAATGGATAATTGAATTTACTCAATGAAGTAATAAGTGTTTTTCCAATTTAAAGATTAGATTGATTTGGGGTTAATTTAGTCACTTTGGATATTATTTAATTGAATTAAATGATGATTTCGACATGAAGCTAAATTAAGTGATCATAGTTATCTAATTATTTGGAATGGAATAAAATTAATTGAATAAAGTTACACATGCATTAAAATAAAGCTTAATAAAAATTTATTAATTGAATAGAAAAAACCAAAATCAGCAAACTTTCAACCTCTTACTTTATAGTCCCCTTATTCGTTTGCCTCAAATTTATTCAAGGGGATGATGTGCTACCTTTTCAACAATAAGGGTTGTAGCTTATAGAACAACAAGTACCTTTTCCATGAAACCTAGATGAAGTTTGACCATATGCAATAAATCTTCAATATGTTCTCCATGAGATGCAATCTCATGCTTCACTTGAGCATTAATACCTTGTTGATCTTCATAGCTCAAATGTGGTTGATCTTTTCCCACCCAAATTTGGCTCTATCACATTCTACTTGGTGAACTGGTTGTTGGAACAAGTTTTGCAACAAACCTAAACTTCTTCTAACCTCACATCATATTAAAATAGTAAGGTTTGATGTGTTCTTCTTTCCCGTAATAAAAGCATACGAGTTTACCTTTCTTCTTTTTATGTATGTGTTGTCGTCTAGGTAATATTCTAGTCAATGTTGCAACATTAGATTAAACATGACTTGTATTTCCCAATCATTGATCATTCATCAGCTTCTAACAATGAGATCTAATATGTAAAACATTTTCACGACAATAATAAACAAATATGTTATCCTTCTTTTTACTTGTCTCAAACGTAGAAGAACCCACATCTTTTGTAGGAGTGATAAGTTCTTTACCTTTATTGATGTAACCAAGTCCTCTATGGTCTGGTTCAAATCTCCTTGAAGTCAAAATTCTATCAAGCTTCTCACTTTAGCCTCCAAACTTCTTTCAGACAACCTTCAAATTAGCTAGCTCATTTTTAGTGGTTTTTAAAGCATCGCCGTTTTTTGAACCACAATTTTAAAATCGCCGTTTTTTGAACCACAATTTTAAACCTTTCCTTTTTCTTCTCTAAGGATGATAACTTCTTCCCTCAAAGAATCATTCAATTGGCACAATATTTCAATTTTCTTTAACATCTGGCTGAAAGTATCTTCCAAAGCTTCAACTAAAACATTATCATTATCTAAATCTTCTTCTATTCCAAAATCTGTTGAAACACGGTTTGAAGCAGAAACAGAAAAAAAAAACATAGTCTCTTAAATTTTTATTCATATCAGAACTGCTTTCTTTATCACTTCAAGTGACTACAAGTGACTTCTCTTTCTTCTTAATATTAGCACATTCTAACTTAATATGATTTTATCCCTTGCATTCGTAGCACTGGACAACTTTTGGTAGTGAATTCTCCTCCTATATTGCAGTCATCTTGCTATGGCTATCAGCTCCTCTAACATCTGATTTAGTTCACTTCTTAGACAATCTCTTTATTGTATTTGTAAGGAAACCAATTTCATCAACAACCTCCACTATTTGTTTTGATATTAGAACAACCTTTTAAACATTGAAAATAGTGTTCATTTTAGGTCTTAATTTGTTACGGTTTGCTTCATCCAAATTCAACTCAAAGGTTCAAAGTGAATCTATTAACTCATCCAGCTTGAGGGTAGTAATTTCATTTGCCTCCTCAATTGTTGTGACCTTGATTGCAAAGCATTCTAGTAAGGACCTAAACACTTTATGCACTAATTTAACCTTAGAAAAGCGTGCACCAAGACGAAAAGCCCTTTTAGAAATGTACCATAAACTCACATAAAATTCAAAAAAAGACTCATCTTTATGCATTTTTAAATTTTCAAACCTACTAGCTAAAACCTAAAGTTTTGACATGTGCACGACATCATTTCCTTCATATTGGTTTTGCAAGATTATTCATGCCTCTTTAGCAGATGTACATACAGAAATGACTTTAAGTTTATACAAGTTAACTCCATTGAAAAAGGAATTTTGAGCTTGTGAATTTAAATGAGCAACCCTTCTTTCTTTGGTAGTGAATTTGCTTCTTTCTTTAGGACATTTGGTGTCTTTTCGAGTATGCCCAAAGACCAATCATGAGATGATTGCAATCACATACTTGTTTTAACTTGTTTGTTAATATAAGGCATTACCATTGTTATTTTAGTTTCTTTTTTTGTGTATACAAATAAACTAGTTTAATAAAGTCCTGGGAATAATACGATTATTCTTAAAAGGTCCTTAGTTAAGTATTATTATGGGCTTGGACAATGACCAAGCATTGACACTAATGTATAGTTGATTGATGGCAAAGTGTTGTCATTAACATAGGGGTATGTGTTAGAGAACGACATACTGGACTGACTCGCTATGAGTATGGTTCTTGGATTATTATGTAATAGTCACAACATTACTCATAGTGATAACTATGTATATGATCCTCAGACTTGAGATCATCATTGTCCCTACATAGTGAGTGGTATATTTTGACACAGTAAAACATGTACCATAACAGGTTATACTATAAAGACTAATGTTGGGTATGTCACAATCTATGTAGAGGGATATGGTTGATCAAGATAGGATTTGTCTCTCCTACATAATGGGAGCAATATCTAAGGCCTCTTACTAGGTGAGACTAGAAATGTATGGCCATGCTCAAATAAGTTGATATGAGATATTACACTTATTTGTTTATTGTAGCCTACTCAGAATATCAAGAAATATGATATTGGACTATACAAGTGTGACTATTCCATGACTTGTGTCCAATCTAGATATTAATGATAAAAGGATATTGAAACACCCCTAACCCGTACCCGTTGCTGGAATAGGGTTTCAGAGCATTACCGAATAAACGTAACCTAAATCATTCATTTCAAAATATTTTAATAAACGTAACATAATCCATCATTAAACATGCATATCGTCCCTTATTCAAGCTCTTGAGGCCATAGAATCACTTTAGAAACGATTCGAGACTAAATCAGGAAATTTGAAAATTTTAGGAAAAAGTTAGAAAATTTTCAACTGCAGGGGTCACACGGCCGTGTGGCTAGGCCGTGTGACTCACACGACTGAGACACACGCTCGTGTTTCAGGCCATGTAACTCTCAAAATAGGGACACACGGTCTTGTCCTAACCCATGTTTGTGCCTGTGTAACTCTCTAACTTGGGTCACACGGCCAAGCCACATGCTCTTGTGCCAGGCCGTGTGCTAGCTGACTTGCTCCCTAAGCATTCAACAGGTGGCACACGGCCGTGTGTCTCACACGGCCAAGTCACATGCTCGTGTGTCTGGCCGTGTGGACCTCAAATGTACCTTAAACAACAAGTTCACAATATCCTACTTGCATAAGCATTAAGCAACTCAAAATCCAATCATTTAACCTATCCGAAATACGATCAAACATACTCTAAACATGCCAAAACAATCATCTTAGGTTCCTAACCAATGTACCCTCATTGGTACCACATTTATATCATTAAAACCTATCAACAATGCATCATTCAAATCAAAGTTTAAAACATACCAAATCACTCAATTTAACCTAGCTTATAACTACCTAAAACATCAAGCTTAAATTCACATACACCTAACAAGCCTTGGTTCAAAACAACATGCCAAATTATGGCTTCAAACACAAACATATGTTTATATATACCAAACCAGCATTATCCTTAACTCAATTACATCCCATATACCAAATTCACTAACAACCAAACACATCCTAGGTACATGCCATTACAAAAGTTAAACATCACCATATTTAAGGTCGGGATCATTGTTGGATGCTGAGTCGACGATCAAAAGAGAAGTACCTAACCTACTTACGGAAAACAAAACTATACACTGAGTAAAACTCAGTGATATTTCTATAATCCAAACAATTAAAGACATAAGGATACAAGAATGCATAATTTGAATTATACGAACATAATATTGTCTAAGCTTACCATTACCATATACCATCATTTCAAGTTCATGCATATTACCATATCATTTCATACTATACTCAATTTTCATATGCTATCATATTTGATTTGTTTAACAAATATCTCAATTCACATCACTTGCTATATAAATAGCTTTTCACATATCAATTCACATTTCATTTAAACAATGGAATTATCCATTCCATATTCAATTTATGAGTACATAACTCATATATTTCATTTGCTCACAACATATTTCACATTTCATTTTCAATCCACTATCTCATTTCTATTTCACATACCATGTCATTTCAATATCAATTATAGAACTTTATTATTTATTTACCCTTATTAACACGACTCGGACTCAGATGGATACACGGATCCAACCAACACACTAGTTTGGCATCCAGTTCCTCATCGGAAAAATCTGAAGCAATAACTGCATCCAGCGCTATATGCATTGACACCTAGTGTCTCATTGGTTAAACCGAAGCAAATTGGCACCCAGAGCCTCATCGACTTGAAGTCGAAGAAATCTCTGAACTTTTCCTATCCTATGGCATGTCATTTATATCCGGCTTAGCCTGAAATAGTTAATAGGGTTTCAATTCATTTACAAATACATCCAATATCCAAATCTCATATATGCACCTTATCACATTTAAATATATATTCATTTCAAATTTATGTAATCAATACATTCATAATATATATACGAATTCAATCCATTTCAATCAATTATAATTTCAATTCACTATCAAAGTGCCAAAATACTCACCTTAACTTCTTACCATATGCAATAAATCAAAATACAACAATTAACAACTAGGTTCGGATTATAGAAACACAAACTGTGGATTCTGAGCTATTCGACGTCGATTTTATCCTTCCCCATTTTATTCGAGGATTCCGGTACGATGTTAACTATGAAATTTAAACAATTTAAATACATCAATACAATACAATTCAATTTTACATTGAATATTTAAATTTTTACTCAATGTTTGTTTAAATTTCAATTTAGTCCCTAAACCAAGACTAATTTTTATTCTTCATAATTAATTTTATATTTTCATACAAATTTCACTTTAAACTAAATTTAAATCCCTATTTTAAATTAAATCCTTAAATTTTGAATTTTTCACAATTTAGTCCCTATACTCAAAATCAAGAATTAACATTACTATTTAGTCATTTTTCAGTTTATACATTGAAATCTATCAATTTAATCCCTAGTATTTGAAATATTCAACAATATTAACATCCAAAATTCTAAGCAATACTTAAAAATTACAACACGGGTCGGCTAGCCCTAAGTACCGAGATTCCAAAAATATAAAAATTACAAGAAAAGAGACTAAATTGCACTAACCAATTGAGCTTAAACCCTTAGCCATGCGTATTCTCTTCTTCTTTTCTTTCTTTTTTTTTTCTTTCTCTTTTATTTTTTATTCGAATTGCATGCTTTCTTTCATCCAATTTCACTTTCTTTTCATTTATTGTACTTTAATGTTATATAATACATATATACATCCTTTTAACTTTTGATTTATTAACGATTATAATATATATAATAAGTTTACATATATGTTATATATATATATCATTAATTTCGTCCACTAAATAAAGCAAATGTATATTTGCTACTTTAGTCCCTCAATAATTTTTAATCTATAATTCAACTTTTACCTTATATGTAATTTAGTCCTTATATAATAATAATTCTTAATTCATGCAAATTCACTTAACCAAAATCTAATTAACTACATAACTAACTTCGTGAGTCCGATTTACGGGAACGGGGTCCCGAGAATGCACTTTCCAACACCTCTGACTATAGGATCATTACAGATATAATACATGAAAAAGATTATCACAGAAAGGTTATGTCGAATTACGACTTCTTGTAACTTAGGTAGCAATGATGCAATGCTAAACGCCACTCATTGCTTGTAATATTAGAAATGTTCTAGTATTACTACTAACGTTAGAAGAGCCTATAGGGTCACACCCTATAGTGGAAGCAAACAGAATCCAAATACATTTGGTATTGTATTTAGCTGTCACATGAATTAAATTAATTATTGAATTAGTTTAATTTGATAGTTAAATATTGAATACATTATATGTACAAGCTTGTTGTACACATATAGAGAACATAGATAAAATTAATATATGAATTTGATTCATACAAAATATTAATTGAATATATTTTACCGAAATTATTAATATAAAAATTATAATAATTTCGGTCAAAATATAAAAGACATGGAAATTGATATTATTTAATAAAGAATATAATTTTTATTCCGACTTTCCATTTGTTTCTCTAAAAATAAGGGAATAATATTGTTTTTTCCTAATATGTGATATCAAAGAAAAATAAAAGGAATATGAATCCCTAATGTGTTAGGGTTACCAAAAAAATACAAATACACAACTCAAAAGGTCTAGCAGCCATCTTTGAATTCTCTTTGAAATTGTTCAAAGAGTTTTCCTGTTCGTGGTTGACTGGGTGGACTACATAGAAGCAGAGACACTTTTGTTGCGGCTTGGATTGACATCACGCAAAGGATTTCAACCAAAAATGTTACACACCCTTTTTCCAGTTTGAAAAGGTATATTTTCAGCCCTATTCCAATCCGATTCGTTCCTCGTACATAGATCTATGGTTGATGATCGCCAGAATAATTTTTTCATTGTGCCATGTGGAGTACCGACGATCCAATAGTGCCATCAATAGTTGTCACAATTGGTCGAGTCCACCAATCTTCAATAGCTCCCTAATCTATTTTATTAACAAGCATGATGAAAGCCCTCATACATGCCTTCTAATATGCATAGTTTTCTGAACCAAATAGCAATGGAGGTCAAGTAATCAAACTACCTTCCTTTATGGATTCCATGGTTACAAGCTGAACACATGATCACCTTCAACCAACTCTTGAAGCCTACTATGATACCAATTGAAAAATCTTTCGGTTTGCTACTTGTCCCATTTCAATGTCCCAACTAATGTTCCAACACAGATTGGAATAAGTACATTAATAACAAATTTCAAATTGAGTAAAGTAAAGAGTAAATGGCACACAAGGATGGTTAACGTAGTTCGGATTCACCAATCATATTATGCAGAGCCTTGCTTAGTGAATGATTTTATTCAACAATACATTCATAACAATAGATCCACAATTTTATTCAACAATGTACCCTTTTGTAATGGATAATTGCAACTCCAACAAATAACTCCAATGTTACAATCACTCACCCCAAATAACCTCATTTAAAACAAGGTTTACTCTCCAAAAAATACTTAAAACAAGAGTGCAATCAATACACAGCTAATACAAGATGAAAGCAATAAATAAAACTCATGCCCAAAGCACTCCAAGGATGCCTCCAATGAACGCTATCTATTTATAGGCTAAGATTGACAGCTTCCCCAAGTAACTTGAGAAGATAAATCTTCATTAAAATAAAGAAATTATCCACACAAAATCTCGTCTTTTAAATTTTAAAAAATGCTTCCTTCTAAGTAAACCTGATCAGCTTTATCATCAAGGAAAATAAATTGATTTAAACCTTAATTGATAAGGATAAGGTTTGTTTTAAATTAATCTCTTTCTCTTTTCTCATTCTGCTAAGGGAAAATAAACCCACCAAAAACAATAAAATTAATCCAAGTAAAAACAAGAGGTCTTTTGTTAATACAAAGTCAACTAAAATTATACAAGTATAAAATGTCACCAAACTTACTGAGCTTTAACTGTCCTAACATATTGTCCGAACTGTTGTCCTAACTTGTTATCCCAAGTGTTGTTTGAGTAAGGAATGAAACATGTTGTCTTAAGTATTTTTCTAACTTGTTGTCTCAAGTGTTGTTTGATTAAGGAATGAGACAATCACATCATAGACAATTAAAGTCACAACAATAAATATATTTTTTTACATAATTTTTTAATAGAATCTATTATTTAAATTAAGAAAATGAATTACTTGCAAAATATTTTTTAGATTATCTGGAAAATATTATAGTTTAACATAATCCATTTTTCCCACTTTGGTACCTAACCTTTTTTGGGCTCAAATTGGTACTTAAAGTTACATTTTGTCACCAATTCACTCCACTACCGTTAAAAAAAATAAGATCAAATGTGACCCAAATAGAATGTGCCACGTGGCACTTCAATCCAATTAGGAAGTGCCATGTGGCATCTATATGAATTAACAATAAAAATATATTTTAAAAATTCAAAACATAAATAAAATTATAAAATAATTAAAAACTAATTTATAAAGTAAAAATATAAAAAACTATTAGATCAACTACTGATCAATAGTCGTTCTACACATGGTCAACCATTTGTCACATTAGTCAACAATTGAACAACACCGGTCAACACTAGTCAACACCAATCAACGGTCGATCAATGGTTGCTCAACACCGATCAAAGTCAAAAGGTGATTTCTATTTATTATTTTTTATATTTTTTATTTATTTTTAAATTTTTTAATCTATTTTTATTTTTATTTTTATTTTTATTTTTATTTTTATTTTTATTTTTATTTTTATTTTTATTTTTATTTTTATTTTTATTTTTATTTTTTGTAATATATGTATGCCATGTGGCAATTTTTAATTGGATTGAAGTGTCATGTGACACATTGTAATTGGGCCACATTTCAACCAACTTTTTTTAACAGTAATGGGTTTTTTTTAACAGTAGTGATGTTTTTTTAATGGTAGTTGAGTGAACGGATAACAGAATGTAAAGTCAGGTACCAATTTGACCCCAAAAAAAATTTAGGTACCAAAGTGAGAAAATTTGTATACTTTAGGGCCAAATGATGCTTTAAGCCTAGTTTAAATATTATTTATCCATACTATTATTTAAGTGTCTTCTTGAATTGATGTTACAAGTCAATTCAACATCAAGATGCTATTTGATAAACTAAAAATTAAGCTCTAAAAATTAAGTATACTAAAAAATATTAAATAATTAATAAATATTATTACAAATTAATTTTGTCATTAATTCTTTGGGATCAAGTGCCCTTATTGTAGTGATATTGTCTATATACCTTATGTACTTGTAATGTTTGAACAAATTGGTTTAATAATTTTCATCATTATCATTAATATCTATTGTATAACATCCTCAACAGTTTTTGCACACAAAGAAAAATGAAAGTAAATATTATCTCATTGGTTATCTAATGTTTAACTAATATTGAATTACATTATGTGGTCAGATCATAAAGCGAGAAGAAAACTTGTATTAGTAGATAATCTAAACAAGTCCGTAGTCTAATTGAAATTGAGAAAATCAATTGAAAGACTATTATATTGTCTATCAAGTCCAATTAAAGAGATACATTGTCTTGGGTATTGAATCCCATGACTCCCAAAAGATGGAGACATAGATGTGACTAACTGGACTGACAATACATTAGACAGGTTCTAATAGAATAAATCATAGATCCGTTTATGGATGTATTCACTTGTGATGTTCATAGTGTGGCTTACCTCAATCTTGAGTAAGTGACAGACCATATGTATGTGACTCATATACTTTGATGTATTAAAAACCTGAGTTCAATTAGTAATATAGTCCAAAGCTGGTAAATTATGTATACGACCTCTGCATGACATATCTTCTTTTAAAATAATGGAATTTACAGCCCAATAAGGGTAAATAATAGCCTCTTATGGTCATTACATGGTATATGGAAAAGTAACGTGGTCACAAGTAATTTGTCATAAAAAGAATGATTTGACTACTATTTGTTAGTAAATGACTTTTTCATAAAGGAAGATGTAATGGATACCATGAGATAAAACAAGATTATACTGGGAGAATGAATTATATCCCAAAGAGATTAAGGATGGTAATACACATATGATACGGTCATTGGACGAGCACCATAACGCCCCGAAAATCCCAATATGACACATTGCATAATTTTGAGCTCGAATATTGAGAAATAATGATAAAAAATTTCAATGCGCGACTCAGATAAGAAATTTTTATGAGAGTAATTTGATATTCGAAATGGAAATGTGTGAAAAGAGTTATAAAAGCAAGAATATGTCAAAAAGGACTAAATTGTAAATTTTGAAAAGTATAGGTCTAATGTGCACAATTATAATAATATGAAAATATTAATTATTATGTATTATTTGACATGAAATGGATTGAAATATGATTTGGTGTGATGAAAATCACTTTTGGGACTAAATTAGAAAAAACGAATAGTAGGGACTAAATTTAATTTTTTCATTTTTTAAGAAAAGAGTCAAAGTTTGATTTTCATTACTCATGGAGTTATAATAAATATTTATGATGAATTATGAGCTTAAATTGGTCTACGATTGAATTTTGAAAAGAAATCTTTAAAAAGGGCAAAATGATAATTTTGTTAAAAAAGGTAATTTGGTTAGTTCTCGAGACTTCAATGATGGGGATAATATTTAAATATGATATTTGGTATCTAAAATTTATTCTGAGATCGTTCGAACCTCGTATTATGGAAATGGGCTTCAAATTAGTAAAAAATGGACTTGAAACAGGTAAACATGAGCCCAAAGCACATTTGTTGGTATTTTGAAGATGAGAAAGAAACTCATCAGCTCATTCTCTTCTTCTCTAATTACAGGAGCAGAAAAACATGGAAGCTTCCACTTCCTTCTTTCATTTTCTTGTTTATTTCATCAATCTCTCTAAAAAATTCCACTACCCACCTTAAGATATTAATAAAATCTTTATCGAAACTACCTCCTAAACTCATTACCATTATCAAATTCACTAATCTCAGCTTAGGGTTCATAGGGCTTTTGTGAGAGAAGATGAAGCTAGAGTGAGAAAGGTTCAACAATGGTAAGAAATGGTTTATTACACCTCCGTTAGTTTATATTTGTTGAAAAATGATATGAAAAAGCTTAGAAAGAACTTATATTAATTATTGGTTATATTTTTTGTTTATGGAAAATGAGGAAATAGTGATTAGTGGGTGTTCAAACTTGATTTATGGTAGAATAAAGCTTGTGGAGACTTGATTTAGTGTTGGAAAGAATCCGTTGAGGTAAGTATCATGGATACTCATCGTTCTCCTAAGTTAGTAAGCTTAAGTTTTATGTAATTAATGTTATAATTAAGTGTTTAACTATGCTAATATTAATGGGAAATTCCATGACATTAATATATGAAATAACACATTAAAATGTGAAGTTGTAATTATATAGCCATGAGGTGCTTTTGAATTAAAATTATAACATAAGAATTTTTTGGTGCCATGGAAGTATAGGAGGATATCTATGAAGCATGTCACTATTATGGAAACATTAGATAAGGCCACTATGGCCAAAAACATGTCAAAGTGCAAATTCCTACTTCAAGTCGACAAGTGTTTATACAAGCTTACAATATCAAAACGGCTGAAAGATTATGAAAATCTTTTGTAGACACTTATTTTATGTTTAATTGAATTTATTGAAATTAAATTGAGTATAGTATTGTGAATTTATATTTTTATGTTTGAAAATTGTGGTTTAGATAAGAAAGTAAATGTTGATACAAACTTAAAATATTGAAACGGCTGAAAGATTATGAAAATATTTTGTAGAAACTTATTTTATGAAAATATTTTTAGCTTTTATTGTTAATAAATGGTTTTTGTTAGTTTTATGCCCTTTTGAGACCCAAATTGGCCCAATGATGCCACGAGGACCTAACGATAAAATTGATTTAATGTAGGAAGTCAATAATGACTCTAACTTGAAAAAATCATCATTTAGAGGGGGTATCGCGACATTGAGGCATGGAATTCGTGATACCGTTGACAGTGCTAAAGTGAAGAAAATTGAGGCAAACTCTAGTGAAATCGTGATACCAAGGATGGGTATTTCGAAACGAGATCCCTAAGACTCTCAGTTTTAATACTTTGTTGGGCATTGTTACACCAGAGCCTGGGTATCGTGATACCATGCATGACGAGGAGAAAATTGACTACAATGGTAGTTTTTGTCCAGCACCAATCAAAATACAATGTCCAAGGGCATTTTGGTCCAAAATTTTGGGTTGTACTCAGAAATTAAAAGCCACTTTTGGTAGAGAACTCAAGGGTTGTTTACTTTTCACTTTCTTATCAACTTTTTAGCTAAATAGTTGTTGTCTTCTTCATATTTAGGGTTTTAGTTTTAAAACTTTTATGGTGTTAGATGTTAGTTATTTATTACTGTAGATAGGTGTTATTTACACTTTAGTACTCAAAATTTACCTTATATTTTTATTTTCATCCTAAGTTCTTAATAAATTTTTGCTTCATTTTATTTTCAAGCTTAAAAATATGGTCTTTGAGAGTATTTGTGACCTCCATTGTTGCCAACATTAAAAAATGTATGAATTGATCGTTTATTAGGTTGCTATTTTTATGGAAATGATGTTAGGTAACTAAGTTTAGGGTTGTTGGTTGATGGAAATGTTGTTTGGTTAGTTTTTGGTACAGAGACTAAATTGTAAAAACTAAACTAAATTGAATAATATTCAAAACTTAAAATTGACGCCTCTAAGAAAACATATAAATAGGTGAGACCAAGAGGGGATCCTATTGAGCATCAATTTGTTTAGCTCGAGTTATTTTGGTGGGGTCGAGAGATAAACCGAACTAAATCATCAAATTTGGTAGAATGGTGACTAGGAGGTAAAATTGAGCCAATTGGAAGTTTAAACATTTTAGATCCCTAATCTAAAGACTAATAAACAACATGGAATCCAATCGAACACTTGTGTTTCTTGAATTGTTAATTGTGTAATTTTGCTTGTTTTACAATTTGGTCTTCATTAGTGTTAAGGCGTTACTTAGCTTAATTAACCCTGATCATGAATTATCGTAATATAGAACTTAATGAGTAGTTAGCTAGATTTCTTTGTTACATGCTTGTCAATTAGGAAATACTTTGTCCTTGAACTCTCTTGGGTTCGATCCTTGGAATACTCGAGTGTTCCATTGTAATACTAAAAATATTACAACTCGACCTGTTACACTTGCAGTATACCGCCCTATCACTGATTGTTTTTGTGTTGATTCTCAACCTTGGTTCATGCACAATGGGGCGCAGTCAATGTGTTTATTGATATTTTGAAAATCTTGTAACAAGGTCTTGGTAGCTTAAATAAATAGTTAGGATACGGTTGACATGCCAATAGGGACTCTTGATTTGTACTTCGGTACTCTTGTTACTTGTATTTCGGTTGTCCTTCTCCTAATACTTTAGTTGATCCTATTTTGGTCTTCGAACACCTACGCTTCGGCGTTCCTATTATTGTAGTTCCAGGTAAGTCGTCCCTAGTATCCCTATTTGTTTTTCTAGGCTTACTAAAGGCTGAATTTAAACTGATTTCATCATTGTATGAATGAATTTTTGAAATTGTCAGATGTTATTTTTTTTACTTATGAACTTTATGGAACTAAACTAATTTCTGCTTTTCGAACTGTTGAATAGATGCTATTAACACTACTTTTAAATGCTTTATAAACCATTGTACAAAGTCCAAATTTTCGTTTAAAAGGGTATTAACTTTAAAGAAATTAAATGGAAAAGTAAACATTCAAGAAAGTGGTGTAACAAAACATTTAAACAAATTGTGGTTTAATTAAAACCCTTAATGTGTTATTGATGTGAGTTAATAATTGTGTAAGTCCTTAGGGGTGAAAATTGAAAAAGGTGAGATTCATAAATGAATCAAATGTCAAAATTGGAAATACAAGCATAATGGGAATCGTTAATAAATCATCAAACTATAAGTTGAGCTTAACTTGCAAACTCACATGAGAGGTCTAAAATAGTAACAATGTGGCTTAAATAAACTTGAAATGATGCTTCATCTAAAGGACTCAAGGTTAATAAATACTCAGGATAAAGTTTGATTATCCTTGTTACTTACTAAACTTTATAGCTTACGTATTAGTTGTTTAAAACATGTAGGTACGGACTTGTCGAGAAGTTTCTATGATAGCTAGAGAGCATCGCATCATCCAATGATCCTATAAGGTTGTTTTTCAAATGTTAAAGTGTAATTTGTATTATATTAGTGGCATGTATACTAAATCTCATGATGAATATGAATATTTTAATGTGAATAGCATGTACTTAGAGCATCAACTTGTATAAATATGCTTATTTCATATGTCAAATAATACTTGAAACTTGGGTTATGGTGTAGTGGCTGAAGACTTAAGAAATTAGTTATAGTTCAAGAATATGCAAAAATTGTAAACAGTTTCAATACCACCTGAGAGACAACTTGTGTCGCCTAGGCGGCAACTTAATAAAATTAGTATTATCTACATTAACACTTGAGTGGTGGCTTAAGCCGTCTAAGCCGCTCTTTAGTGAAGAAATTATAAATCTAGTACTGCCTAGGCGGGAGCTTGGCAACTTAACGTACTGTTACTCTTTTTTGTTTTGCTTAATTTCTTATAAATTCCTTAAGAATTTGAGTAACCTTTGACAAATTAAGTAACATTCCCATATTTTACAAATTACCTAGTTATTTTGTTTTAATTGGCACTATAAGATTTTTTAACTTTGTTTTGGAAGCATGAAATTCATTTTGAATAGAATTTAAATATTTTTCTATAATTTATAAAAAAAATGTTTTATAACTTTATTTTCTTAAATAAAGTATTGGTTTTGCTCCGAAAGTTCCATGTTAGTGTCTCACGTTTGTATCAACCATTGAGACGTGCAATGGGCGTTACAAGCACTTAATATAGTACCTTTAATAATGGTATATAATTAGGAAAGCTCAGTCATGGTACTTTAGTAGAACGACTCCATGACTAAATCATGTTGTCATTAATAGACGAAGAGTCGGAACTTAATTACAAATTATTTGAGCCCTAATAATATATGTCAAATCGGACCCTCCGCTAGCTCATTATAATCTTAATGGTTTGCAATAGAATCGATGATATAAAAATGTGAAACGACGCACTAGAGAAATAGATCACATTCATCACTATCTACAATGAATGCATTTTCTCACTATGAAAAAAACGACAATTTGGAAATTAAAATAATTTCTTTTAATTATTATTTAATTATTTTAATTAAATAATTGAAGTTCAAAGTGGAAATTAAATTAATTATGCCATCATGGTTTAATGAGAACAAAAATTAAATTAATTTACTCATAGATTCTAATACGGTAAAGTCGTCATGATTTTAATGAGATTATAATTGAGTTGAAAATAATTTAATTAATTAAATGAATAAATAATATTTTGAGCATAGGAAATATATTTATTGGGTTGGATAAATTATATGAGTTGGTTTAAATACCAAATAACACATATAATTGACCCGATATATGACAAGGCCCAACTAAGCTCGACTTAGTAGTAGGGGAGGCAAACCCTAGTCCCAGAGAGGGGTGTCGCCGCCCCTTCATGTACTCTCCTAGTAGGAGTCGATTTTTCTATTTAAATATGTTTATTTGGTCACACCTTGTTCTATTGAGACTCTTGTTATTTTCTCTAGATTAAGGACTAAGTAAAAAAATTCACTTCACTTGCGTTGATATTCTATCAAAATATAGTCAAGTTGTTTTCTCAAAAATATTCTATATTTTGATAGAGTTCGTCTTCGATTTTTAGCTCTTGAAAGTTTTACAAATGTTTTCGAGCTCACACTCTAACAAACAAATGTCGAGATTAGTAGAGAAGATCGAGTGGTAGCCAAGAACAACTAAGTCTGCATAATCCAAAAATAGAAGTATAATTCACGTAATAGGTTTAATTTTATAAATATCACAACTAGTCAGTTTCAAAGAAAGTTTTAAACTTCTGCTATGCATCTCGACATTGTTTTCAAAATAAAATTTCGAATACTAATACTTATATAAATTATATAAAGACAATTTAAATTCAAAATAAATATACAAGATTTGAACCTAAAATATCAAATATTTTAAAACTTTAAGTTTACCATTTCAAATAAAACCTCACTAATATTTTACATAAATTTTATTTTCATGCGATAATTTAATTCAAATAATAAATTTCAAATTCAAATTATCTAAAATTTAAAATTTTAATAAGATGGCTGAAATTGAATGACACTTTTCCTTCTCCCAAAACTGCAAAAAGAAAAGAAAAAATTGTAATCATATATATATATATATACTATAACAATCCGATGTTTCAATATAAGAAAACATTCCTATGTGGCATATTTAATAATTTGTTATTATATAAAATTGTTGTACAAGCCCAATTTTGCCCAGCCCAAACTAACCCAAACCCCAATTACAACCCAAACCGAAGCCCAAATGCACCGGCCCAATTTCCCTAAAAAAATACCACTTTTTCTATTGTTTAAACATATTATTAACCTTATTTTTAACATTATTTTACATATTTTTAAATTAAAAATATGCCTTAATCGTACACTATAATGACAAATGGATTAATTTCCATTTAAATCCTTGGTTCAATTACCACTTAAGCCATTTAATCAATAAAAAATTATATCAATTAATTTTTATAGTTTTTACGATTTAGTCCTTGTACCTTAATCACTAACTGTTCAATAAAATTATAGGACCAAATTTCAATATAACTCTATAATAGACTCATAAATATTAATAAATAAGATTTATTGATTCAATCATCGAAAAATGATTTCCGAAACCACCGTTTCTGGCACCACTGAAAACGGGCTGTTACACCTACAATAATATGCAATTATAATTTTAATAAATTATTCTTTCAATATGTAATATACCAAAAAAATAAAATGAATATTTGATATGGTAAATTAATATTTAGGTAACTAAGTTTTTTTATATGAAAAATATGTTTGTATAATAATATTATATTTAAAGTTGGAATCATCCAACATTTATATCAATTGATTATGAGTGTTTCTTTTAAATTAATATTATATTAGGTATGATTTATTAGCAAGAAATCAGAATAAAAATAATTATACGATTTTATTGGCTAAATTACATAAGGTTTCTCATAATATCATAATTCCTAATTGTAAATTAGAGATTTTAGTTTAGTCAAATATTACAAAAATTTTCGTAAATAAAATTTCCAAAACATAGCCATACATGGGCATTGTTAAGTAAAAAACATAGGCTTAGTTTGGATGGGCGGTGTGTTTTGCTCCGGTGAGGTTAAAAACAGCGGTGGCGGTGAGATTAGTTACTTAGCGGTGAGATTAGAAATAATGGTGGAGTGTGTGTTTGGATTCAAATGCAGCTGTAGCGATGATGTGAGAATAAGAAATGACTATTAAGGACATCATATTAGAATTAATATATAATAGAAGTTTTTTAAATTATTTTACTTTTTTTAAAATTATTAAAATATGTGAATTTATAAATTCATTATTAAAATGTATCTTCCAATATTTTAATGAATTATATAATTAATTTAAATTATTTATTAATATTTTTTAGAAAAATTATTTTTACATATATTAATATACATATTAATAATTTTCTATTAAGCACCTTTCTCTTTAAATTTTCTATTAATATACATATATGATTTATTTTTACATATATTAAGCACCTTTCTCTTTAAACTTTTTATTTGTACCTGCACAACCCCCTTTTGTTACAGAGAAAAGGCATAAGTTGTAGAAGATCGGTAATGGCAGAAGTTGAAAATGGTTGAAAAGCCCACAAAAGTCCACTACCACAACCACAACCAAACATGGTTGAAAATGGTAGAAGTTGCAGCAGCAGAAACACCACCATCAGTACAGAGAAAAGTCCAAACAGCAGAAACCCAGATCATTAGAATCATAACAAATAAAGCTTGAGGAAGGAGATAAATGACTTACCTGGAGCTTTGTGAAGTGAACTGGTTGCACAAATTGAAGAAGGAGAAGCACGGTAGGAAGAGGAAAGATATGGAGAGTTAAAGTAAGGGTATTTTTGGAGAGTTAAAATACCAACAAACTCAACTGCACCTCCATTCTTCTTTGAAATCACCGGTGATTTTCAAGTGAGCGATGTGGTGGAGACTTAATCTCACCGTGACCGACTTCTTTGAACCAAACAAAGACATAGCGAGTGAGATTGGCACCATTTCCCCCCTCCCCCCAACTTCACCTCACTGGCTGTAAAAACCAAACCAAAGGAAGCCATATATTATTTTCCTCAACATTGTCATTGTTTCCAAGGACAAGAAATAAGAAGTGGTAATTATTTTTAGTTTAAATATATATTTTAAGACGATTGTCTTTTACATCAATTTTATTTTATTCATTACATTCATAGTATTTAATTTAATGCAGGAAAATGTAGAAAACAGTGAAACCTAAAGTTAATAGTATAATTAAATTTAATTATTTTAGTCGATAATATTAATACATATCCCATACATAACCCACTAGAAGAGTTATTAACTGTGATCTAAAAGGATAGGGATGACCACGCTATAGCTTGATAATATTAATACTAAACCTGTTGTTTTTGATAGATTAAATAAAAATACACGAGTGAATATAAAGTTGCCTAAATGAATAGATTTTGTTTTAAATAGACTCTTCAATATTAAATATTCAATACACGAACCATGTCATTGAATTAAACCAACTTATATGGGTTTATATTAATTCACATTTGTTATCAATAACAATTTTTAATTTATATATTTATATTAGCTTTGAAATGCTATAAAATTTAATTGATAATATAACAAATCCACACATCATTAAAAATTTATATAAAATTATTTTAATAAACCATTAGTTTTTAGTAAAAATAAGTTATTAATTTTAATATGTAGTGTAATTCCATTTATTTAAATTAATATTGACAAAAACTAAAAATTTTAATTATTTGGCACTCTGAAAAATCAACTTATTGTAACTATATGGAAACTATAACTTAACTTATAATATGTCAAATTATTTATTACTAAATTTATAATTAACATTCAACAATTTTGCAAAATAAAAGTAGAGATATATGAAAATAAATGAAACCTTACCATAAACACTTCAAAGTAATTGCTTTATTTTTATTTTTCCTTTTATGTTTAAAAAACTGCCAAAAAAGTTAAATATTTTTACCCACATAGACACTTTACATATTTATATAAACACTTTAATAAATTCTAATGTTTGAAAATATTTTTAATTATTATGTTTAAAATGTTAAATTAAATTGTTTTAAAAATGTTTTGTACATTAATTTTTTAACAGAATTTAGAAAAATAAATAAATATTTTAACAACATATTTAAAACAACTTTAAAACTTTTTGAAATTATTAGAAATTTTACTTAAATGTTTAAAATTAGATTAAAACATACTACAATTTTTAATTAAAAATGTATAGAAATTTAAAACTATTAACATGATATTTTCAGATTATTTAAAACTACTTATAAATATTTTTTACAAAACTAATTTAACTTTAAAATTTATATAAAATGTATTTAAAATATTATAAAATAATTATATTTGGAACAAAATTTAAGTTGTTTATATATTATTTATATAAACATTTTAATTTTAAAAAAAGTTTAAACTAATATCTAATTAAAACATCATTATAAAAAAATATAAAATGAGTAAATATTATTTTCATTGATATATGATCAGTCCGATGGGTATCCAAATTAGTAAGTAGTCAATCTATGAGATTGACACGTGGGAGCTTTCGCTTTCAACACGTAACGTCAGTCTGGTCCGAACCCGGTTCTTAACGAAGTCCATGAGAAGGGTTAGGTTGGTCATTGGCGCCGGGTGCGTGCGGGCACTAATATTGGCATAGTCTAATAGACGAAACTGTAGATACCGAGAGACTCGAGAGACGTAAGTTAAACTTGGAGAAGAGACGAAATTGTAGTTGACCCTTTAACCATTTATTTCTTATAAACCGAATCAGTCCTTCGGCGATTTTGATAATTCCCCCATCTCCCTAGATCTCCTACATTTCGGAGGTTGTAAGACTTTGAAGACTCGGCTATGTACGTACGCCTCCTCTTTCTTTTTCGATTTAATAATTTTTTTCTTGTTTGCTTTTGGATCAGATGGCGGATGCGCAATCCAGATACGTTAAGCTGACAAAAGATCAGGCGCCTTTAGAGGATATCCAACCTGGTGAACTTAATCAGCCCATTGATGTTCCTCAGGTCTCTCTCTCTCTCAAAACGATTTTATTCTTTTTTTTTGTTTGTTTGAATTGTATTGAGAGAACCTTGTTGCTTAGAATTTTGAAATTGCTTTACCATGTCACTTTCTTTAATTATTTACTGAATGCTCACTTTGGTGATATGAGAGGATGGTATAGCTATTTTTTTTAGGTTGATAATTATAGTCTGGAAACCAGTTTGAAAATCGGGGTAAAGATTTGTTTGAAATCCACCAAATTTGCGCATGACCTATCAACCGTTGGAAGCGTTGTTTTGGGGACACTCAGATCTGTTTGGAAGACCGATTCTAAAATGTTTGTCAAACGTTTTAATGGTTTTTCTTGGTGTGCATAGGAAACATAATTTAGTCAGTAGATCTTTTACACACTTATCTGGCTGATTGCTGAATTTAGGACCAAATCTTCCACTAATTGAGTGATTTAGGATTAAAGCTTTTATTTGTGTCTAAGAAGTGCTAAACTTTTTTTTATTTGTAATAATTAAGGGTTTTCTTTATTTATTTTTTCTATTTTTTATGAGCTTCACTCGCCAATTAGATAGTAATGGAGTAATTATCCCTTAGATCTTGTTCCTCAAGAAAATTATGAACTTGTAAGGGTTGATAATTGTTATTAATTTATATAACATAGTATGATACAGCTTAGGACAACCCCCCCCCCAAAAAAAAAAAAAAAAACGGAAGCTTTTTTTTCTTGTTGGGAGATGCACATTGGGATATTCTCTCATCTTTTGGATTGTTTCTTAGTTGCATGTCCGAAAGTGCAATGAATGTGGACAGCCTTTACCTGAAAACTTTGAACCTCCTGCTGTTGAACCTTGGACAACTGGAATTTTTGGCTGTGCTGAAGATACAGAAAGTTGTAAGTTCATATGTCTTTACTTTGTCAAACAATGACTTTGTCCTTGTTATTTGTTGAGAAACTCTAATTAATTGTGTAAGAATGTTTACATACTTGAATCAATAAACAAATTTTTATGTATGTTAACAGACTCATTTTCCAATTGCTTGATGATTGTAAGCATGTTTTATACGAGTGTAACAGAAGGAGAAAACTTTTATAAGGAAGCTGCTGTAATAAAATAGTTTAGCATAGGACACTTCTATGCTATTATCCTTCATTAAAGCTATTGTGATTTACACTAGCATATTGATTTGTGCTGCAGGCTGGACAGGACTATTTTGTCCATGTGTTCTATTTGGGCGTAATATTGAGAGCTTGAGAGATGATACGCCTTGGACTACACCATGCATTTGTCATGCTATTTGTGTTGAAGGTGGCGTTGCATTGGCAGTTGCAACAGCTTTTGTCCATGGTATTGAGCCGAAGACAACATTTCTCATTTACGAGGGTTTGTTGTTTGCTTGGTGGATGTGTGGAATATATACTGGCCTTTCTCGGCAATCCTTACAGAAAAAGTATCATCTCAAGGTAGTATCTAATCTTTCGTTGCCCATATGCACTTATTATTAATGCTAAACAAGCACAACCTTCTAAATATAGACTATCCAGTTTAAGTAGTTCTAAAGTGGCACAGTATTTTATCAAATAAGCATGTGTACTATCATAAAATAGAGTATTACTTGGTCCAACTAAAATAAACATGGTTTATATGATCAGCGAATTAGCTTATATCCATAGAAGTAAATTTGAAAAAGAAAAAAAAGTTTGTCTTAGAGTTCTATCTAACAATTTGAACGTCTTGAAACCTTTTGTTTCTGAATATTATCAAATTGTAATTTAGTATTGATTAGTAACTATCCTTTGTCTCTTACCTAGATTACTAATGCACTAGCCTGTTGTGTCTTTTGGCACGGACTGTGGAGAATGATGTTGGTTCATATTCAAATTAATTTGATATCCATGCCTGAGTTTTAGTTGCTGACATTTGAATTTTCAATATGTCTATTAATTTGTACCGGCATCCAGTAGCAAGTTTGCCCAAAAACAGCGGGAGTAAGAGCTTCTACTTCTAACATTTTCTGACTTGTATTTGTTAATTGCAGAATTCACCCTGTGATCCTTGCATGGTGCATTGCTGCATGCACTGGTGTGCTTTATGCCAGGAGCATAGAGAGATGAAGGGACGGCTATCAGATGACTTTGTCATGCCAATGACTGTTGTCAACCCTCCTCCTGTTCAAGAGATGACGGCCAATAATGAAAACCAGGATTCCACACCACCACCCTCTGGGACTAGCACAAACTTGGAGATGCAAGCTCTCTAAGTTCCGGCATTCTTAGTAAAAAATGGCGCATATTGTTGAATGATTTTTGTGTTGGAGGGATTTTATTTAAATATTCATGCCTTGTTTCTCTGTAGAATTGGTTAGTCTTCACAAAGAACTTTTCCATACTCTTCTTATGGTACATCTATTGATACTGAGAGATAATTCTCTAATCAGCGAGGCTTTTGATTTGCTATATATATATATACACAGATACCGTTACTTCGTTTTTAATTGTTTCATTGTACATAATCCTTCATGATTTTTTGTCAATTGCTATCACCCCATTGAAGTGGTACCTGGAGATTTGCAGTTTAAGCCATGTCCATGCAAAACCAGCATCAACATTTCAACCAACCATAACATGTAGCAGTAAGATTTTAGAGATTTTATATCAAGCGCTAAAGTTTATGATTTTTTAAGTTGTATTTACTGACGATTAAAGATGTATAAACCAGGCATAGCAATTCGTGTATATTGAATTTCGCTTTCCATTTTGTATTAATTTGTGCATGTATAAATAGAACAGAAAGTATTATGTCGGGTAAGTGTCAAAATTTTAGCCACAGTAGGATACATATCTTGGCATGTTTTAATAATGTTGATTGTCTAAATCTGTCATGTCTTGTGTGTTTGCGTCTTCTTGAAACGGATTTGGATTGTTGGAAGACTGAGTGTTGGGTTATGAACTTTCGTTGGACCTGCAAGGAAACGATGGACTAAGGGTGGAGTTGGCACTTCAATCGATGGACTAAGGGTGGAGTTGGCACTTCAATTGTTAAGAGATGACAATGGAGCGGGATGGATGGATGGTATTAAATTAATTTGGGTTTTTTATGTATATATTAAATAATAAAAATTAAAATGAATATCATAAAAAATTTAAATTTACGAATTTGGATTTTAAATATTAACGGGTATCAGGTTTTAAATTTTAAGGGCTATAGGCTTTTAAGAGTATTAAGTTTTAATGGGTATTTGAGTTTGGGTATGTAAGATTATGAACTTTTAGCTTACGAGTTAGGGTTTATTTAATTTAAAATGTCAAAATTGAAAACCGACTGAATAAATCAATTAAGTCGAACATGAAAGTTGATTAAACCAAGAAACAGAATGAACCAATAGAAATGGATTTTTTGAGTTGGATTGTAAGGGCTAGTTTGACAATACTTTTGAAAAGTACTGTGGAAAAATGCTTTTGGGAAGTGCTTTTGAAAAATTTAGTTTAAAATTTGAGTGTTTAACATTGCTGTCAAAAAGTACTTTTAAGAAATAAAATGTCCATTTTAGACATGTTATTATTAAGTAACAAATATGTATTTAAATAATATTTAAATTAGTTAATATTATTAAATTTTAGTAAGAATATAAAAAATATTATAACTTGTTGTTAATATTTTAATATATAAAATATAAATTTTAAATATTTTTAAGCAATAAATATTAATTATTTATAGAATTTAATTAGAATATATAAATTATATTTTAAATATTTAAATATAACCATTAAATATTTGTAATTAGTATTTTAAAAATATTTTTAATTAATGATTTTAACACATTTGTAATTAAGCACCAAGAAAAAAAGTATTATGTTATTGAAGGGATAAAAAAGTAATTAAACACCAAAAGTGCTTTTGGGAGAGTAAAAGCTAAAATTTTTAGCTTCTCATTTTCAAAAGTACTTTTGCTAAAAATTTTAATTAAAAATAACTTATTCTGCAAAACTTTTCTTCTAAAAATATTTTTAGAGTTAGAAATATTTTTTTTAATCAATGAAGAATTGGCCTGAAATGAGTTTGGGAAGTAAAACCTAAAAAATAGGGTGAGTGTTGAGGCCTTGTAGTTTGGGGGTGAGAGAAGTGATACGGGGGCCCATGGCATCCTCTTCCGCGACATATTTATATTTTTAAAACAATTCTGACATCTGTATTTCCCGCTCTTTCTTCAGTTTCTCAAAATTTCAGAATTTAAAATGATCTCAAAGCCTTCCCATTTCTTACTTTTCTGCTAAACCTTCATTTTTAACTCACTCGCTTTTTTCATCTGAAGACCTCCAAAGGGTACTTATTTTCTTCACAATCCCATCCGATTTCTCTCCATTTTCTCTTGTCCTTTCAAATTATAGGATTCTCCTTCTCTGAGTCCCGCAATTGAGGCGCAATGTACATCAAGGAAATATGTTTGGAAGGGTTCAAATCCTACGCCACGAGGACCGTCGTCCCTGGTTTCGATCCCTTCTTCAATGCCATTACGGGTTTAAACGGGTCGGGGAAATCCAACATTTTGGACTCGATTTGCTTTGTCTTAGGTATCACCAATTTGCAGCAAGTTCGAGCTGCCAATCTTCAAGAGCTCGTTTATAAGCAAGGCCAAGCTGGAATTACTAAGGCAACCGTCTCCATTATCTTCGACAACTCCGATAGATCTCGGAGTCCACTTGGTTATGCGGATCACTCTGAGATTACAGTAACTCGACAAGTAGGTCACGAATAAATCCCCCCCCCCCCCTTATTTCAGTTATAATTTTATTTCAATTTGAATTATTCTTGCAAGATTTCCCGTTTCTTTAGTTTTAATTTATATGATTTCATGGAACTCTTTTCTTTTTTTTTTTAAAAATTGAAAATGTATTTGAAACCTCTGCAGATTGTAGTTGGTGGGAGGAACAAATATTTGATCAATGGAAAACTTGCGCAGCCAAGCCAAGTACAGAACCTTTTCCATTCGGTTCAACTTAATGTTAATAATCCGCATTTTCTGATAATGCAAGGTCGCATCACCAAGGTTTTAAATATGAAACCTCCTGAGATTTTATCGATGCTTGAAGAGGCTGCTGGGACAAGAATGTATGAAACAAAGAAAGAGTTCGCATTGAAAACACTCGAGAAGAAACAGAGTAAGGTAGATGAGATAAATAAGCTTCTTGATCAAGAAATACTGCCTGCTTTGGAGAAGTTAAGAAAAGAACGGATGCAGTATATGCAATGGGCTAATGGGAATGCGGAGCTGGATCGACTTAAAAGGTTTTGTGTTGCTTACGAGTATGTTCAAGCAGAGACGATTAGAGATAGTGCGGTTGGTGAAGTGGAAAGAGTAAAGGCAAAGATAACTGAAATTGATAATGATGCAGAAAGAACAAAGGTGGAAATTCAGGATATGGAGACAAATATATCGAAGCTGACTGCTCAAAAGGAAGCTACTTTGGGTGGAGAAGTTAAAACCTTGTCTGATGAAGTAGATTCACTATCTAAATCTCTAGTGCAGGAAGTGTCTGTGCTGGAGAGTAAAGAGGATACTCTCAAGGGTGAGAAAGAGAATGCTGAAAAGGTTATAGATTTCTGGCCCCTAGCTCTGCTGTTTCTTTGGCATCGCTCAAGCATTATAATTATCTAACATAGAGAAAATCTGTTTTATTTTCTCTTGAATTTGTTTCGTTTTTATCTGCTTTCTAGTGTTTTGTTCCTATTTTCACATAAAAGATTGATTTTAACATTTGGTGTTCCCAGATCATTCACAACATTGAAGATTTAAAGCAGTCTATTGAAGGTAAAGCCATTGCACTGCAAAAGTCTGAACAAGGAGCAGCTGATCTGAACAAGAGATTTGAGGATCTTTCTAAGAGTTTGGAAGATCTTGAAAAGGAACACCAGGTAAACACTTGCTATGTCATTGTTTTTCTAATTATAATTTTATAAGCATTTTATTTCTTGCATTCATTTGTAAACCAAATGTTTTGAGGAAGTTTGGGTAATGAACATGGCAGGCTGTCCTAGCTGGCAAGAGCAGTGGAAATGAAGAGAAATGTCTAGAGGATCAACTAGGAGATGCCAAAGTTGCTGTTGGGACTGCTGAAACAGAATTGAAGCAGCTGAAAACAAAAATTAGCCATTGTGAAAAGGAGCTAGGAGAGAAAACACGCCAATTAAAGTCAAAGCGTGCAGAAGCAGTTGATGTGAAGAATGAGCTTAATTCTAGGAGAAAAGGTTTGGAAAAAGTTGAAATTGAGTTGGAAAATCTTCCATACAAAGAAGGCCAGATGGAAGCATTGCAAAAGGTTCCACTCCTCTCCCTTATTGGCGAACTGTCTGAATTTTCTTTTGGCTAAATCTTTTTTAATGGACATACATTTGTAGGACCGTGCATCTGAGTTGGAGCTCATCCAGAAGCTGAAAGATGAAGTACGGGATCATTCAGCGCAGTTAGCAAATGTTCAGTTCAATTATCGTGATCCCGTGAAAAATTTTGACCGGACAAAGGTGAAAGGAGTGGTTGCAAAACTAATAAAAGTGAAGGATAGCTCAGCAATGACAGCCTTAGAGGTTGACAGCATGTGAATGATTTTTTTTTTTTTGTTCATTACCATTGAATTTTATGGTAACCCTTCAAATCAACTTGTAGGTTACAGCAGGTGGAAAGTTATTTAATGTGGTCGTTGACAGTGAAAATACAGGAAAGCAACTGCTTCAGAATGGTGAACTACGAAGAAGAGTAACAATTATACCTTTAAACAAAATCCAACCTAATAATGTTCACCCTAGGGTCCAGCAGTCTGCTACTAGATTGGTTAGTCATCGGCGTTCTTTTAAATCTATTACTATATTTTCAAATCTGTCCCTTTCTATGTTTTGATTTCACATTATATAATATATTTGTAGGTTGGCAAGGAGAATGCAAAGCTGGCACTTTCTTTGGTTGGCTTTGATAAGGAATTGGAGGTATGCTTTGAAGAGGCTCTACCCTTATGCTGCATGATGGCTATTGACAATTTCTAGATGAGCTGAGCTATATACTTTGAACCTCTATACGCAGTGAAAGAAAATTGATGGTAAATTTTTTTTGTTCAATGTTGTCTTGTTCTGAAAGTTTTGAATGATATTGCAGAGTGCTATGGAATATGTATTTGGTGGCACTTTTGTTTGTAGAACCACTGAAGCTGCAAAGGAGGTATGTCTATATGAATGTGTCCAACTATTTGTTTTTTGAACATATGTAAAACACTTCACTTCTTTTTTTCTTTTTTGGCCGTAACTTACGTCGAAAGTTTGCCTTCATCCTCCGTCGCCTCTGAACTGCTTGTACTGTGAATTCAGTTATGGTTTTTCTTTTCAACTCAACAAATCTTTTGTAGGTTGCTTTTAATCGGGAAATTCGTACTCCTAGTGTCACCCTTGAAGGTGATATATTTCAACCTAGTGGTCTTTTAACTGGTGGAAGCCGCAGGTAAATCAGTAGGCTACAAGCATTCAAGATTTTTGGTTCTCGTAGAACGCGTATGATTTATTCTTTCTATCTCTCCATCTTCTTTTTGAAACTAATCGTTTCATTTTGCTTTTGGAGTGGGTTGGCGGGGAGCAATTAAATTGATAAATGAATAATTTCTCCTTTTAACTTCTTTGTCGAACATTTCTTTTTCCAAATAGTTTGTATATATGTATTAATTAAAAATTGATATAATTTTCCACAGGGGTGGTGGTGATCTGCTAAGGCGACTTCATGATTTGGCAGAGGCTGAATCAAAACTTGCAGTGCACCAGAAGAAGTTATCAGAAGTTGAAGCAAAGGTAATACTTTAGCAGCTTCTTCTCTTTCCCAAATATGATTGTGAGGGCTAGATAAAAAAATTGCTAATTGAATGAATAACACAATAAATCAACTTTCCATTGTATTCGATTTTGTATTACCTTCAGTTTCTGATCTTGTAGATTGCAGACCTTCTGCCTCTTCAGAAAAAGTTCACGGACCTTAAAGCACAGTTAGAACTTAAAATGCATGATCTTTCCTTGTTTCAAAACAGGGCAGAGAAAAATGAGCATCATAAGGTTTTGCACTTCTCTTTTATGTTTTTTAACCAATCAGTTCAACTCATTTAATTCAACATCCTGATGCTTTTGGGAGTGATTAGTTTAATTTCTCCTTATTTTTGGTTGCAAGTAGCTTGCAGAAATGGTAAAGAGCATCGAGCAAGAACTTGAACTAGCAAGATCAACTGTTAAAGAAAAGCAGATTTTGTATGAAAAACTTGTTAGTACAGTTTCAGAACTTGAAAAATCAATTAGGGATAATGATAATAATAGAGAGGGCAGACTTAAAGACTTGGAGAGGAAGATTAAGGCCACAAAAGCTAAAATGCAGTCAGCTTCAAAGGATCTCAAGGTAAAATCTTAATACTGTTTTTTTTGTTGTTCCCGTAACCATTTCGAGGAAACAAAGGTTCAAATTATTTTGAACTTTTTATGCGATGCTGTTATATTTTAGCTTCATATCTGAGGTAGAAAGAGGTTATGGTAAATTTGTGTAGATATTTTTGGACTTCAGTAATGTGGTTACAGTTATTGACACTACCAATCTTTCTTTTCTCCATTTCCATGATCATACACTTCTAGTACCCAAAATCCTTTTTTCTTTTAGAGGGGGTGGAAGGCCTCTTACTGTCTGTTTTTGTAATTGATAAATGTTCGTCCTCCCTAGAGCTTCAAGTTTTTTGGTTTACTTTTCTGTCCAGATAATGTTGGCTCACTCATCTATGAAACTTGCTTTTGTGTATTTTTAGGGGCATATAAATGAAAAAGAGAAACTTGTCATGGAACGGGAGGCATTCATACAAGAACAATCATCTTTAGAGAATCAATTGACTTCTTTGAAAGTGCAAATTAACAATCTCAATGTGGAAATGCAGGAACAAGTGGCCAAGGTATTTGCTGATTTTGTTTTCAGTCTTGTTTAATTCTATGGTATAAAATTCATTTCCTCATACTGTGGTGCAGGTTGATTCCTTAAAAAAAAATCATGACCAGTTGCTATCTAAGTTGGATTCTGCTCGTTTAAAGATGAAGGAGTGTGATTCGGAAATTAGCAGTATTCTTAAGCAGCAGCAAAAACTTCAGCATAAGCTTAGCAACGTGAAGCTTGAGAGGAAAAAGTTGGAAAATGAGGTAATTTTATTTAGTCAGCCATGTAGGTGTCCTGACACTTGAGGCATCGAAATATAACTTTGCTTTTTTCGTTTAGGTAAAGCAAATGGAGATGGAGCAGAAAGATTGCTCCACGAAAGTAGACAAACTGATTGAGAAGCATGCCTGGATTGCTACTGAAAGGCAACTTTTTGGCAGAAGTGGGACAGATTATGATTTTGCATCCCGTGATCCTCATAAAGCAAGGGAAGAACTTGACAAGCTTCAAACTGAACAATCAAGGTATGCAGAATTAGACCAATTCTGTTTGCAAATATTTCATGTTCATTTAGTCGAGAACAGTTTAATACTTATCATCTTCTGCTATTATGAGAATGGATTGCTCACTTGGTTTGATTGGATTATCATTTTGTGCTCCCCCTTCATGAAGCCTTGAAAAAAGAGTGAATAAGAAAGTGATGGCGATGTTTGAGAAAGCTGAAGATGAGTATAATGATTTGATGTCGAAGAAAAACACTGTGGAGGTTGGCTGCTCTCAATCTCTATTAACGGTTTTTTTTAGCATTTCACTCTTCCTTATCCTATTGTTTCTCTGCCTAGAACGACAAATCTAAAATTAAGAAGACAATTGAAGAGCTAGATGAGAAGAAGAAAGAAACACTAAAGGTCACTTGGGTCAAAGTTAACCAGTAAGCATTGCTCTTTGATATGTTCGGTTTCTTTCTGCTTTTACTTGGTGTCGGAATCTCGTTTTTCAGATGTTTTGTTGATCTCTATGATGGTTCTTTTGATTTTGGGGTTTCTAAAAGATTTATCTTGCTTCGTCCTTTGTAATGCACTTTCAGTGATTTTGGGTCCATCTTTTCTACCCTGTTGCCGGGAACTATGGCAAAGCTTGAACCACCAGAAGGCTGCAGCTTCTTAGATGGTCTTGAGGTCCGTGTTGCATTTGGTGGTGTTTGGAAACAGTCCTTGTCTGAGTTGAGTGGGGGTCAACGGTCTCTACTTGCACTTTCACTAATCTTGGCTCTGCTGCTGTTTAAACCGGCTCCACTTTATATACTTGACGAAGTATGCTTTTTTATTTTTCTTCCGATTTACTTTACTGCCCACACAACCATCTGCATTCATCCCAAATTAAGTGACTTCATTTTTTTATGAAAGCGGATCCATTGAAGTACTTCGATTTGATTACTTCTAAGTTCTGATATGGTTTAGAAGTCATACTTTTTCTACTCCTTCTAGTTGGTCTTATTGATATTTCCTAGTGGCATCTTCATATTGACCCTCTGCCAGACCCATACAAGGTTTCTGGTTATTATGCTATGCTTTAGATTATTACAAATAGCATAGTAACGGCATGAAACAAGAAAATACGCAATTGTAGCCTGATATTTGAAAGATTGTTTAGACAAGCTGGACTTTGAAGTAATTTCTGAATCTTTTATTTGATCAATGGATTTTAATTTTGCATCTAAAAACGCTTGAATATGCCAACTTGCACAACCATAAACTGTTTGTTCTCCTGAAATTGTATTTTTCTTGTTTTGCCTTTTCATATCGTACCTTTTGTTTTGTTTTCAGTAAATTATTGTTCATTAAATGACACTCAAAAGTGATTAACCTCTTTATGGGAATGGTTGGAACAGGTTGATGCTGCACTAGATCTAAGCCACACTCAGAATATAGGGAGAATGATTAAGGCTCACTTTCCGCACTCCCAGGTTTGATGAGTCTCTGTTATTCCCCTTCCTTCCTGGAAATTCTAGTTTCTAGAATTATAAAACTCTAAAAGAAAATTCTACAATTATAAATTGCGCACTCATTTGATGCCTTAAAATATATCTGCAGTTGGCTCTGTTGGTAACGAACACTGAATAGTGAAACTAAAACATGGATGAAAGTATGTTTTATGATCATTAACTCTCTCAGTAAGGCAATCATTTTTTGCATTGACTGATTGTAACTCTGATTTCCCGATGCTAAGGTTGCCTTGGCTACAGAGACTATAATAAATCTAGGAGTCGACAGTCATTAGTTTTTTATTTGTTTATGAAACTATATCAACATGGATGTCCGATGAAAAATGCGTGGTGGTTTTTATTAGGGAGTAGCGGATACATAATCGTGTTAAGTTATAGGTAATGACAATGGGTTTTGGATGCATGCTATGCTGGCCAACTTTGCATTGGATTATAGAGGTGTAAAAAATATATAAACCCTAAACAAATTCTTATGTATTGTGGGCCTAATTAGTTATTGATCTTGCAGTTTATTGTTGTTTCACTGAAAGAGGGCATGTTTAATAATGCCAACGTTCTTTTCCGAACAAAATTCGTGGATGGTGTTTCCACAGTCCAGAGGACCGTTGCATCTAAGTCTAGCAGGTGATCGTCCAGTCCACCCACAAATAGAAAAACAAGTGAAACCTCTTTCCAGTGAATTTCAACAACTGAGAAGGCCGGAAGCCTGCTACATGATGTACGTATGATTGTATAAATTATGGAGTTTGTGTGCGAGTGGAGGTCTAGAAATCCTTGACCATGGTAACTTCTCATATTTAAGATGCGTACTTGGTAGTGTATGTTCCAAGTTTTATTCACCAATGTTTCTTTATTCATATTGAGTATGCAAGTCGCAGAACTGGATCTATTTGAACTGAGCTCTTCGGTAAGTGTTCTACTTACATATATGCATTGCGGACATTCTTGCTTATAGATTTAACTGTGAAAATGAAATGGTAGTTATATCAATTGTAAGTAGTACTGATATTGAAACAGCACTTGCTTTTTTGAGAGATGGGGTTTAACTCTAAGAGTCCAAACATTTAACTTGAAGTTTATGGCTCTTTCTTGCAACTCAAGTAACTTCTGGCAATGGTAATTTTCAGATCAGAGTTCTTGGATTCAAATTTGAAAATTTTCTTGCCACAATTAGATGATAAATTTAGAACTTAAGAATCAAACAAGGTAAGAAGGTAGAAGCATCCTTGAAAACTAAGCAAGCTATAAGGCTTTCTTGGGCACCAAGTTGGCTTGCGCGATCTTTGAGGAAACTTGAAAATTTCAACTAATTAAATGATTATTGACCCAATGAACTCCAAAATCGAAGAACTAAAGAAAAGAGACAAAAGATCATAGATGGATTGATGAAAAGAAGATAAAAGATGGATGTGAATTGCACTAACAAAGAAACTATATTGGTCTTTCATCAATCCTCTCAATTGATTTGAATCAGACAAGCTAAAGTTAATATGAATCTCTTTCACAATCTTGAAGAAGAAAGAAAAAAGAAACTAATCTTGAAACAAAAATATCCCTTAGAGTATTTTATTAATAAAAATCAAGCTCTGTCAAAAATAAAATAAAATAAAAAATCAAGCTCATCAACAAATAAAATAAAATAAAAAGTCAAGCAAATTACATTATTAGGTAACTAGCCATGCTTGCCTATTTATAGGCATGTTTAAGCCCTATTTGAACCTTAAGTAATTACTAAATTGTCTAAGGCCTACTCAATTATCTTGTAAAACAAAACTTAAACCTCTTTAGGTTTAGTCAAACTCTAACTATTGAAGTTAAAGTAAAAATTCATAATAATTAATTATTGAGGTTGGTTAAAAATAATTATAATCTGTTGTCTGGCACGTCTTTGTTTCTCTTTGTCTGTCCATTGTGATACATTTTTTTAGGTTTCCTTTCGGTTGTGGTTTTGATTCTAGTTACCTTTAACACAAATCTTGAGTTTTTTGGAGTAAGACTGTGGGGATAAATCAATGGAAAACGATTTAGCGAGGTTAAGGATTGAGAAAGACGAGGAGGTATGGCAATTCAATGGGAAAGGTGAAAAAAATACATCAAGGTATGAACATTGTCTGGTTGGCTGCTTTCTTACGACAAGTGCGGTGCACTTTCCGACAATGCGAAACAATATGTGGCATCCACTTGGGGGAGTTTTAATTTCAGATTTGGGGGAGAATAGATATTCGTGTAAGTTCTATCAAAAACTGGATATTGATAGAGTTATAAATGGCTGCACCCTGGACTTTTAATAATCATCTGTTGCTCTTTCACCAGTTAGGCGAGAACGAGAATCCGCTAGAAGTCTCTTTAGTTTTATCTTATTTTTTGGTTCAAATCCATGACCTCCCACATGGTTTCTTTTTAAACGGAATAGCAAAATAGTTTGGGGAATTTCTGGGGAAGTTTATGGAGTATGACACAAAGCAGATCAATGGTGGTTCTAGAAACTATATGAGGATTAAGGTTTTAATCGATGTGAGGATGCCCCTCAAACAACGCAAGAGTATTATGGTCTCTTCCTCGAAGCAGGTTTATGTGAAGTTTAAATATGAGAAGTTAAAATTGTTTTGTTTTTTATGTGGATGTTTAGGCCATAGTGACAACTTTTGTCCGATTAGGATAAGAGAAGGGGGAACGAGTTGGAGATGAGATGTGATCTTTCATTGCGGGAAAACCTTAGAAAAGCTACTACTGTAACAAGTGTATGGTTGAGGGAGACGACAATGAAGATTTTTTAGGGTTTTGGAGGTATGGACAATGGTTTGGGAAAGAAGGTGGAGAAGGAAGACGAGTGGAATTCATGTAAAGTTCACAGGGTATCTTGGGCTTCAAATTGGAAGAAACTAACAGTAGTATGGATTATCCATAATCAAAGGTGATAGTCAGATCTAGGAGGGATTTGATAGAACATGATGCGAAAGATAACCTTACGGAAGAATGTGAAGGGAAGAAAAGGCCAAGAGATGGACAACATATCTTAAATGAGGTTGATTTGGCCGAAACAATTGGTAGCAATGAGTAGCAGGATAGTAGTAATTATCATAAGATATCAACAGCCGCTAGTGGGCAGACTGATCGGACGTAATGAAAATCTTAAGCTGGAATGCCCATAGATTGGGGAGTTCGTGGGCATAGAGAAGACTTCAGCATGTGCTGAAATCATATCATTCCCAAATAGTCTTTTTTATGGAGACAAAGTTGGATTAGAATCGTACGGAGAGAGTAAGGAGAAGGAGTGGGTTTCATCATGGTATTGATGTTTCAGCTAAAGGAACAAGACATGGACTTAGTATAAGATGGATCTCGGGAAAAATGGTTAATTTGAAGAATTTCTCAAAGAATCATATTGATGTAGAAATCATAGAAGAGAAGAGCTTGAGATGAAGATTTACGAGTTTTTATGGATCCTTTGATTTATGGTATAAGGAGGAGACATGGAATCTTCTAAAATGGTTAGGGTAAGATCAAACTCTACCGTAAGTGGTTTATGGATATTTTAATGAACTTCTGTACTATTTTGAGAAAATAGAAGGGATAATGATGGAGGAAGGGAGAATTGAAGCTTTTAGACAAGTTTTATCGGCATGCAAGTTAGAAGATTTAGGGTACACAGAATCTTGGTTTACATAGGAGAGATGAAAATTAGAGCATAATAATATAAGAGAAAGTTAGATCGAGGGGTTACAAACTCAGCATGGTGGTTAACATTCCCTCATTTTTTACTTATCTCACTTGATTTCTAATAATTGCCCGTTATTATTAAACTTAAAAAATGATGAAAGGAGTATGAAAAATTACATGTATAGATTTAAGGCGTGGTGGACATTGGAGGACTCATGTGAAGCGAAAATGAAAAGGTTATGGTCTCTAAGCAAAGGTGAGATTCAAATTTGGCTCTAATTCATGATGAAAAGGTTGCAAAGATGGCCAACATCTATAAAAAAGAGTCAAAATGGGGTAATAAAAGAGTAGTATAGGAAACTAGACCAACTAAATAGTATGGAAAGGGATGAGAAGGCTTTAGATGCATTAATTGGAGCAAAGCTTAATTTAAATATAGAGATTGACAATAAGGAACTATATTGGGAGCACGAGGTAAGGGTGAATTGGTTGAAAAATGGTGACCGCAATACGACTTTCTTCCACAGACCGAGAACTCAAAGGAAGAGAATGAATCAGGTTAAAGGATTATAGGGAGAGAATGGTTAGATTGTGTCAGATAGATCAAGAATGACAGACATTGTGAAGGATTATTTTTTCAAGCTATTCAAGTCACAAGGTATGGGAAATACAAATCATATTTTGTCAAGGGTGTAAAGACGCATTATGGACAATATGAATAGGACTGTCATGGCCAAGTATAAGATTGACGAAGTTTGTGCGGCCTTGAAAGATATGACCCCAATGAAGGCATTCGATGCTGATGGTTTTCCGGCATTGTTCTTCCAAAAATTTTGGCATAGTATTAGTTGAGAGGTAGGTGATCATTGCCTTAGCATTCTCAATGAATGTACTTTTGTGGAACCATTCAATGATACTCATATTGTACTTATACTAAAGATCGCGTATTCGAATAGTCTTGCACATTTTCGACCTATTAGCTTATGTAATGTGATTTATAAAATAATATCGAAAATAATAGCTAATCGATTTCAGAAGGTCTTTGATGTTTGTATTGACGAAGCACAGAGTGCTTTTGTTCCTAGAAGGATGATTACAAATAACATTTTACTTGATTATGAAGTTTTGTATTCATTTAAGAATAAGAGAACAGGGAGAATAAATAGTTTTTCTCTAAAGTTAGATATGAGTAAAACTTATAATAGAGTTGAATAAGAGTTCTTCAGAAAGAAGATGTCGAGAATAAGTTTTGCAGATTATGGATCTCTATTATAATGAAGTGTATTAACAGTGTGTCATATACAGTGGAAATTAATAGAGAGGTAGGAGAGGTTTTCAAATCGAGAAAAGGGCTCAGGCAGGGAGATCCACTAAGCCCATATCTATTCTTAATATGTAGTGAGGGTTTGTCCGCTTTACTAAGACTTGCAAAGGATAGGGCAAACGAAGGGAGCAAAAGTTTATAGGCGAAGCCCCGTGTAACACCCCAAACCCAGCCTAGAAGTTATGCCCAAATCTGGAAATGTTACAGAAAATAGTTATAAACCCGATGTTTGATTTTGAAAAACATCGTATATCTTTATTATTTAAATGAACCTGCTTCATTTGAAAACTTATTTAATTGAAATCATTGCTCGCTTACATCTTTAAAATAAATCGTGTATTTTGTAACGGAAATTTTTAAAATGTTTTATTTTAGAAAATCAAGTTTGCTCTCTCGAAAACAGTTGTTTTAGTAAAATCGTTTCATCGAGTGTCGAGCCAAAAATCCAAAATTTAAAATCCAAAGCAAAAATAATTTCAAATGTCTCGAGAGTTCAAAAATTACAAAACTCTCAAATCAGAATTTTAAATAAGACAAATTTAAGCAAAATAGAGTTTACGGAAGCGTGGACATAACCGAGCTCTCGTCGCACTGATTCGCATAGGTTTGAAGCCTACCTAAAATTATCAGACAAACAAACAGTGAGTTTTTTTTTATAACTCAGTGTGTAACTCATAAGAAACAAAAATTCAAATTTAATCACCCGATAGAACAGATACAGTCATATTTCTTATACAGAATCAGAATCATGTCAAAGTAGTACAGATACAGATAAATATAATCTGATCCCCCATCCTCTACACACCAGCTCTGATCATTCCAGCGTACCATGTAGGGTATAAAACACCCACCTAACCCTACACACCACTTAGTGGCCTTACGACACTTTTCAGAATAATCGCAGCAATGCTGCCAGTATAATGGCGAGTTAACGCCTCACACAGAACACTTCCTCCACATAATACATAATCCGCCCCATAGCCAGATATAAATAGAATACCAGAAATAATAGAAATAATAGATACCAGAATTTACATGTCATGCATGCTCGTATAACAGATATTGAACATGCTTATGCATAACAGATCATACATATCGCATCACATTACATGCATTTAGACGTTATTTATGTCAAATTTCATACTAACAAATTAGCAGATTTCATGCTTTAAAGTTTATATAAACACATACCGTCCCCACGAAAGGCCCATAGTCAATTGGGACGACATGTATGACATTAGGAAAAATTTCTAAAATTTGGGCCCACACGGCCCAAAATAGCATAGACCGTGTGGCTCACACGGCCTCGCACATGGCCTATCATACAGTCATGTGTCGTACACTGCCAAGTACACGACCGTGTGGCGTCAACATGCCCCAATTTTAGCTTTCTTCGTTCACCAATTTTCGAGTTTCTCGTTACACACCTGGTATTTCTCGACACTGATTCCAACACGAGCAACCCAAAATCTATATACGTCAATAAGAAGCTTAATTAATATGATTTCTCACACTCAAAATACGAATCAACATTAACAACAACCACATTTTAATGAAAAAATTTGACCCATGCCTCAAATTGAATTCTTACCCTCACGAAGATAGCAACCCACGTACGTTTAATTCACTAGGGATTAGTCGAATGTACCATGCACCTCTCCTAACAGAAGAAATAAATCATAATCATCATTCAACATATTTTGCATCACTCTCAAACGAAAATCGAGTATTAAAACTAAAGCTCTTACCACAGAAAATTACAAAGATAACACCCAAAATACTTACGCTCAAATCTAGTGACACCACACAGTGCTCATACGAATGATGGATAGAATAAAAAAAAGAAAGGAAATAAGGGGAAAAAGGAAGGCAGCGTGAAAAATAGAAAATAAAGAAACAATTGTGAACAGGGGTATCGTTCTTTGGAGACCAAATTAACAGTTTGAAAAAAATAAAATAAAATAAGATCCACTTCCTTATAATTAAGCCACCTTAATCCCCAACCCAAAAATAACTTCTAACAACCCACTTCTATCCACTTACCATCTTTTCTAGAATTTTAAACCTAATCCAACACTATTAACAAACATCACATTAAAGAGTAACAAAAATAAATTCAATTGCTCACAACAAGACCCGAAGACCAAACCCCAAACACACACTAACTACTAACCACTGAGATAGACACTTAATTGTGTTAGTTTTTAACAAATAACAATTCAAATTCTTTGGGACATTACACCCCGCGATCACGCATTTTTTATTTGTGGACAATTGCATTTTATTTGGAGAGGAAAGTAGGGGCACAGATAATGAATGAGATTTTGCAAAAATATGAAAATGGCTTTAGACAGTGCATTAATTTTGAAAATTCATTTATTTTAGTACAAATGTTCAGGAACAAACAAGAAACGATATCTCCTAATCTATAAGGGTTTGACACAAAAGGAACACTGGAAGGTATCTTAGATTACCTAGTATGGTGGGACGACAAAAGAAAGCAACGTTTTAGGGGTTGAAAGATAGATTATGCAATCGAGTGAGTAATTGGTGTATCTAGCCTCTCTCCTAGGGAGGTAAAAAAGTGTTTATAAAGAGTATTTTACAGGTTAAACCAACTTCTTTGATGTTATGTTTTCTATTACCCAATTCTGTTTATTGCGAATTAGAAGTAATTATTAGTAAATTCTTGTGGTAGAAGCACAAAGATAAGCGAGCGATTCATTTGTGTAGTTTGACTTTAAAGGTGAAATACTACTCGTTATCTACGTTCTTAGAAGGAATAATCATTCTTATACCTGAAGGAGTATTTGGGCCACAAAGGGCTTCCTTAAATTCAGGATATGCTAGATGGTTGGAACGGGGTAGAATAATGGAATATATCTGTGAGGGATGATGCATGGATCCCTGAATCTGTAGATTATAAAGTTCAAAATCGGGTTACAAATAGTTCGATAACTAGAGTGTCAGATTTGATTATTCAAGAAACCAAATAATGGAGGGAGGATTTGATTACCAATGTTTTTGCGATTGAAGATGTAGAATGCATTCTATGTATTCCTCTCTCAAAAAACCCACAAGAAGACAAATTTGTATAGAAAAGAGAAGCGACAGGGGAAAATACAATGAGAAGTGGGTACAAGAAGGCAATACAAGACACCAATACAAACAATGAGCCATATCTTTACAGAAATTATTACAAGAAATTATGGCATACAGAAGCACCTAGCAAAGTTAAAATTACAAATTGGAATGGGTTTAATAATTTTATCCCGACTCTCAACAACCTAGCCTTCAGGAGACTAGGGAATGAAACGACATGCCCCATATGTTAGAATGGTTGCGAAACTCTTGAACATGTGTTTTGGGATTGTGTAACTGCAAAGGAAGAATGGGGTAAGTTAGGAATTTGGTGGCCGCAAAATCTTTCAGTAGTCGAATATAGGGAATGAATGACATACCTATTAGATAATGGAACATGTGGGTAGAAGAGCTTAATAATCGAGATTATTTGGGCAATCTGGACATCTAAGAATCGGGTCCTACATGAAAGACATAATCAACTGGCTCAAGAAATAGTAGAAATAGTGAAAAAAATATACAAAAGAATGGGGAGAGGTCAAACAACGCTTATCTGTTAGAATTCCTGTACTAGAAGGATAGTGACCATCGGTGTCAGATCTGATCAGAATAAAATTTGATGGAGCTTTTCAAAGGAGCACAAACGAGTCGTGTACAGGATTGGTAGTGAGGAGGCCTGATAGGACGGTGTTAGGCTTGAAAACAATAATCAACAAATGTATTTCATCGGTGTTTGAGGTAGAAGTGGTTGCATGTCTCTAAGTGACACAAGTAGGAGTAGATTCAGGATTTCAAAGGGTTGAGATTAAGGGAAATGCTCTTGTAATAATAATAAAAGACAAATATAAACATGAGAGATGAATCAGTGATTAGTGCTTACATCTAAGATATTAGAAAATTGAATGAAGTTTTCCATACCTATCGTTTCTCATACACTGCAAGAGGAAGAAATGGGTTGGCTCACATGCTAGCAACGGAGGGTATGAAGAGGAAAAAGCAAATCTGTCTGGTAGGAGAAGTGTCCCTGTTTGCAAGGAGGAAAATGGAGGAGAGAATCTTAATCAGCCGATGAAGCATTAGGGCAAAGATGGGGCACAAAAGGTACCTTGGGGAAAACAACAGTGTATTCTTTGAGAAGCTAAAATGGAAATGATAGAGATGAAGGCTTCGTTCTTTATTGCATCTGAGATGGGCTTTTACATGTAAAAGCACTTTTCTCTGAAAAGCAATAAAGAACGAACTTCATCTCTTGCAAATTTCTATCATTTTTGAAGTGCTTTTGGGTAGATGAAAAAGGAGATTTTTTAAGCTTTTTCAGCCAAGAAGTGCTTTTGGGCTGGTCTTTTACTTTTTTAGCCACACAACACACAAACAACGTTGATTCTTTGTTTTCATCCAAAATGCACTTTGCTTCCATCTCTTTTCATTGCTGGTTCTTTGTTCCTCTTCTCCACTGAAGAAGTCTCTGGTTCTTTGTTCCTCTTCTCCACTACCGGTGAGTTTATCTTTTTCTTCTCTGTATATTTTTGTTTGTCTTTATTATGGGATTGATTTTTATCATTATTTCTTCTGTATATTTTCTCCTCTTCTCCGCCACCGGTGCTTCTCTTTGGAGGATTTTCTTCTTCCATTCAAAACCCACATTCAGGAGACCATCCTCTCTCTTTCTCTGGCAGGAGGAGAGTGTTAGGATTTTGTTTTTGAGTAATCATGAACATTTCTTTTGTTGTCTAAATGCTTCTTGATCACTCTGTACCAACTTTTAATCTTCACTATATCTAGGTAACAAGTCAGGAGACCAACCTAGTGGCTAGATGTCGACGAGTATACGGCCATGCTCATGATTATCACATCAATTCTATTTCAAATAACAGGTAGCTAGTGGGTTTTGTTTTTATTGCAATTTTGTGGTGTTTTGGCTCCGTATTTTAGTATTATCTGAAAATCAATTGAAGAGGAAGTATTCTTTTTCTGGGATAATATGTGGTAGAATCACACATATTACATTTTTCTTCTCTGATGGAAAAATAAGTCTTCATTAGCTTAGTCTCTTGAATTCCCTCACCAAGATTTCTAGCCTGATAAATTGCTTAACCTTTATTGCATCTTTGTTCTTTATTATTATTAGTGTTTTTTTTTGCAGCATCATTATGAGATGTCTCTTGAGAAACTGATGCCATCTAGTTTAGGTTCTGGATTGGAGTGTAGATTTAAACTGTTATTGATTGCGCTTCTAGGCTCTCTTCCCCCCATTTCCCATTCAAAGTTCGCATTCTGGAGAAGACATATGATTCTCTAGTTGTAATGGTAAAGGATGATTGTTTCTTTAAATAATGATATAACGAATCATGGTTCCTTCCTGATAACTTTCTGTTGCTGAACTTGCGTTGTCATGTTCGAACTTGTGTTGTAATTCTTTCAGAATTAGTGTTCCTTTTTTCTGTTATGCCTCTTTTGCTTTACTAATTTGCTCTGCTTTGTGTCTCTGTTGCTTTGCTCTGCTTTGCTTTAGCGATTGCTAGATCCTCACCAATCAGTTAGTGCATGTGTTTAATATGTCCTAAACAGGCATATAATGCGGAGGGTAGCAGCTTCTTAATTTCCTCTGCTCATCTATGATCTTATTAAGGGTTTGAAGCTGTTGATTTAAGCTGGTATTTCTTGAGACAAATGATTTCAACTATGGTTTCTTTTCTTGTTTTAATCTTCCTTTCTTGCTTTCTTGTTTCAATATTCCTTTCTCTCCTTGTCTTATTTTGCTCTCATTCTGTTTGTTGATAAGATCCGAAGTGATCATTTCTTCTTGTATTTGGACTGGGCTTGAAAATGTTTGTTTTGTTCTTCAATTTGTTAGTACTGGATGGATTAGTTCATTCATGTAGTAGATATTTGATACAATAGTTAACATAATTGAATTAATGCACTTCACAAGATATTGATTAAAATTTTAAACCCCATTTTAATGGTAAAATATCATGGTGTCATGGAGTTGCAAATGCTAGTCCTCATCCATTGTTCAAAGTTCATAAGTTAGAAACGTCTAATGTAAATTTCTTGACCAATCAGTGCCATTGGCTAGATGGTTTGATCCATATTATCAGATCTGTTTGTTTTTAGCCTATTATTTGTAATGTCTGTTAATGAGTTTCTTCTTATAAACTTCTTTTGATTCTTAGGCTCAGATGTGAACGACTAAAACATTTGCTTCCCCCATTTTCTTTTTCATTTTATATGATTTTTTTAACACTTAACTTAGGTTGGAAACTTCTCTTATCACATTACTTGTTAAGGCTAGAGGCCAAAGTTTACTTCTAGCTAATATCAACAATCTTTTACAACAAGATTTTGATGTGCTACAACAATCTGTTGACCAATATTTTCATGATTGGCTTCTGCAAACACTACAGCTTGTACACTGTAACAATCTGTTTACTTCCATTCCTGGAAACATGTTTTGCTTTACCATTTACTCATGCGTGGTGTATGCTGGAAGTAGGATATTGGATTTTGGGTTTCAGCTAGAATCATACAGGCTTGGTGAAAATGATGATTTCTTGATTGTAACTATTACTTGCGATAACTTTTCCGGTTTTGCGAGGCAAGAAGATCAAGAAAGCTCAAAAATCCAGAGGTTGGCAACTCCATTGACACTCGGAGGAAGCTAACTAGAATTGCAGAGAAGAAGAAAAGAATTACAAAGGCCAAGGTGAGGCGGTGAGTACCGTAAATTGCTTGCCATGAGGTTGAAGGAGCAGAGGGAGCGGTTGTGAGAGTTTAGCAAAGAGGAGGTCTAAGCTCTCTCGCTTCTAAGCCTCTGTTGTGGCTTAGACTGCTTTTTAAGTTTTGGTAAACAGGTTTTGCCTAGTGTTAGATATTTTGAATAGTGAAGACCCGAGTTAGCTTAGGCTTTTTGTGAATCTTGAGTTTGGTATCCTATCTATTATGTTATTTTATGTGGTCTACACTTATCGCCTTGTGGATGTGCTCCTTTGGCATGGCAGATCTGTTTATTGTGTTTAAATTGTAGCCTTATAGTATAAATATATGTTATTATGTGTCGATGCATGGCGTCCCCAATATTGAGTTTTCCTCATCGAACTTTACTCCCGATACTGAGTGATTCTTTTGTCCAATATTTGAGTACTTTCACTTGACCTCTTTTGAGTAGGGCGAGAAAAGATAAATGATTTTGAATCTCTGATTGCTTCAAAGTACACACAGTTCCGAGTGGCAAAAGCTCCTAATGTCCGCCTTGTTAGAGTTGAATGCAACCAAAACTACTTATGTGAGGAGTGATGTAAGGAAAAAGCTGAATTGGAAGTCTGTGAACATATCATTTAACAAGTATCCTAGCTAAGACCAACCGTGCAGATCATTGTACTCCAAATAAAGCATGCAACCTCACACAATAATATTTTGCCATGAAGATCATCCTTTGTCCAAGAAGAAAGAATTTCAATCAATTTTCGGTTGGTTAATGTTTTGTATTTGGTATATAAATATTATCCCTTTTAAAACTTTAATCCAAATATATGTAATATTTTAATTTGTTAGGTTTATATTTTCTATGTTATATTAATATATAATATGAGTTATATATTCAAATACATTTTAAAATAAAATAATACAAATGTGTTAAAAACATTAATTAAAAATAAAAATAATTTTATAATAATACAGTTGTGTCAATATCTAATTACAAATATTTAATTTTTATATTTAAATTTAGTAAATAATTAATATTAATTACTTAGAAATATTTAAAATTAATATTATATATTAAAATATTAACAATAAGTTAAAATAAATTATTTTTTTATATTTTTGCTAAAATATCATAATATTAACTAATTTGAACATTATTTAAATACATATTTGTTACTATATCATATCATGTCTAAAATGGACATTTTATTCTTCAAAAGTACTTTTTGACAGCAATACCAAACATTCAAATTTTTCAAAAGCACTTCTCAAAAACACTTTTCCACAACACTTTTCAAAAACACTTTTCAAAAGCAATGAAGAACTGGCCCGAAGAGAAGAGGCTTGGTCAAACCAGCTGGGTAATTAAGGGTTAATTTTGGGCCCCTAGAATACCATCGATTTTAGTGGTTTTCAAAGCAGATGGTTTTATTTTAGCTGGATTTTTATTTTCTTTTTTGGTTATTGTGTAGTTAGGACTTTATTATGTTTATTTCTTTAACTCATCTAATAAATCCAGTGGTTAGTTTAAAAAAAAATCATAATAGATAAATATTTGACATGATAAATACATAATTGGGCTTATAAGTAACCAAAATTAAACATTACAAATTGGACCTAATATGATTTAAAAGCTTACCTAAATTCCCAAACTCATAATTCCAGTAATAATCATGTTTAGAATTTTATGGCTGTACAATCTTCAGTAAACCGCTAATAACTTGAGCTTCCCAATGCGAAAGAAGATGATTCAAAGTGGATTTTGAAATTAAGAGCTAGCTCTTCAGTCTCTATAAAGATATCTCAACTTAGAAATTCCTAAACCCCATTCAAGATACTTGAAAAACATCAACTTTGGTGCACTTAATTGAATAAGTTTCAACCCATTAGTGCATGCATTACTTTATCCCATTTGTCAAGCATGGTTGTCTATAAATTTTGCATCATATCACTACAATTGTCAAAATCAGTTGAAACTTTTTTCACCAATTTAAAAGTAAAAGCAACATAATTACTTAGGTTCTCATCCTCTTCATCTTCATCACTCTAGTCACACTAAAAGATTTCTTCCTTGTCCAGTCATAGTTTCAACATTCATGACATTGGATTCTTTGAAATTTCCCTTTGCATTTGTTGAAGCTTTGACCATCTTCATTTCCTTTATTATTCTTAGATAGCTTTTTGAAGGCCCTATTGAAATTTTTAGTGAGAGCTACTTTTGTAAGTCTTCTATATTAGTTTCTTCATCAGTTGTAATTGAATTTACTAATTTCACTCAGTGATATTAACCTAGGAGGGTTTGAAACATCAACTACCCATTTTTTGATGAGATTTGAGTATGTTTTAGAGTTTTATGTTACTTAGAACTTTATTTATTCATTTAATTAGAGTTTCGGTAACATAAGACTTATAAAATCGAGGAATTTTAAATTTCTTATTTTTTATTAAATTGTTAGTGTCAAATTTTATATTATTTTTAGGAGTTTATATTTCTTTTAAAATTTATTATGCAAGAAGAATTGGCCAATCAAATTAGAGATATTTGAGTAAATTTGAAATGTGAAGCAAGTTTATTTGGGAGTGGAGTGATTCTTCTCTTCTTCCTTAATTATTAACATTTCTAAGAGTCTTTGTTCTAGGGATTTTGTAGGGTCCAAATCTGATTATTGACATTTCTAATCACAAATTGATTAGGGGTTTTAGTTACAAAAGACATATATTTGTCCTATGAAAAGTGCATTGCCTAGATTTTATTTATTTCGAATCTAGCAAGTGAATCTACACATGCACTCAACCGGTTCAATTCTTATATATTAACAACCCAATAAACCGAATTTTGCCTAAATCAAACTAATTGAACCAAAATTCTACTCTATTCTAATAAAACTGAATAAACGAGTTGAAAGAATGACATTTATTTATACAATTATTTTTTTATTTTTTTACTACATCTCATAATATATTTATCAAACTTTTAATCCGCTTATCAAATTAAAAAAAAAAAGAGGAAGTGGTATGCTTTTATACTTCATTGCTAAATGTGAAGATTGAAAAGAAGTCACTAAGCTTAGCCCATGGAAAAATAAATAAAAATCTCAAAGCCCATGCCTATCTCTTTATATGTCATTTTTAATCTGAGGCTGGCATTTAGCCCTCGCCTTACACAATATTAAGTTTTAGTCCCTCCACTCCACTCATTACACATGCTAATTAAGTGCTCCACTTTACACTCACCATATTTATTTTACGATTCACTTTCGTGATTTGTAATCATTTCTTTTAATAATATTATTTTTAAAATTTAAACTTACATTATTTTTAAAAATATAAAATACCTTATCTTTAGAGTCAACCACTTATCGATCGAATCATATTGTATGGTTTGAAGGTGAGGTGGCACCCATGCACCTAACCTACTTTTATGGTAGACTTTGTCACTCTTAAACAATTTCTTGTTTTAAAATCTACGTGCACATCTAATCATACTCCAATATTGGAATATAGTCCGCCTTTTCCAAACCCTCCTACATCATCAATCTTACCCACCCACTAACAACATTTATAAAAAATTAAATGAAGTTTTAGTTAAAATAATAATGTTAAAATATCAATATTTTCTAGATTTTATATAAAAGATTAAAAATAAGTTCATAATATATTTATTCTTTTATAAAATGATTGAGTATTTGATAATTTCATAACCGAGTTGGGACCTAATTAATGGGTGATACCAACTCAATCAACTACTTAATATATCATATAAAAACTGCTAGATCCTTCACTTTTGTTGCCAAGTCTTGGCTTTGAAATACATCAATATATATATATATATATATATATATATTTAGTTTTCTTACCCATGTAATACATAGATTAATTGTATGTATTAATTAAATTATTATTATACATATACAATATTTCATTAATAATGTATTACAAAATTAAAACATAATATATACATTTTGAGACATGACTATGTTACTATAGATTTTTAGCTTTGAAGTTTTTGTGTCTCAAAGCACATTTTTCATGTCTCAAGACTTGTCTAGACTTGAAAAATCTGCTTTAAAACACTTTTAAATCATACCAAATTGTCCCCAATCAGTCCAAACATTAACCAAAACTCATAAACCATGTAATATATTATATTTACCTAGTCAAAACGCCATATAACACAAGTATAAGTAAAACTAAACACCCACTTACTTGCAACATTGTTTCACCTATGTACATGCCATTAACTTAAATAAAAAATTTGAAGATTTTATGCTCTTTTCCAAGTCCTTGAGATGTGATGTGATGTGATGTGATGTGAAGTGATTAATCCTCGACAAAACTTCACTTTAAGTTTTTACCTACACGTTGAAAAATAAGTACAATGAGAGTTAAATTTACCTTTACATTAAATAAAAGTACATAATGTACATTAAAGTTATATTAAATAATTTTAGTACATAATAAAATTAGAACTTTCGTATTATAACTCATTCAATATAATTCAATTCACTGTCATTTTCTTTCATTTAGCACATAAGCATGTCATATTGATCATATCTTTATTTTGTCTTTTATTATCAAATAGATTCTCAATTTAGACTGAATAGAACAGAGATGCACCAAAGTGCAATAACTAAACAGAATGACATCGAAGTGCAATATCATAATAGAATGACACTGAAGTGTTTTAGCATAACAGAATGATACCAAAATACATTAATAGAACAAAGAACGCGCTAAATATTTCTTAATAGCATGTCATCTATATGTTGTTAGACTTTGCTCTGCTGTTAATGTACCAAAACACCCTAAAAAGACAGATTTGTGATGGAATAGGTCCTTTTCCTCCAACTGTGACCAAAGAAGCATCGAGAGGCATGTTGAAATGAATCAATCAATGCAAAAGTCCAAAGCGCACCCCACCCTGATTTGGAGGAAATTTCTACGTACTTTCTTCGAAGTTCCATTTATACGGAGAAGGCCAAATTAAAATGTCCCCAAGAATGATAATTAATTGTTCATACCCTCCAACATTATCCCCTCTTCAGCTGTCAACATTATATTCTCCCTTTGCTGCTTAATCTTCTTATCCATTAGTTTTATTCATCACAATTTCTTGTGAAACCATGCAATCATTCAACCTAATAATTCCCCCACCTTTATCCTTGATAAAGATATAAAACCATGAACATGTCATTAGCTTATAAGTACATAGTATTAATGGTAACCTTTTCGGTTGGATATGTGTCACTTCTGTACATGCCACATTTCGTATTTATTGTACTTTCATTCCAATAATAAATTAATTATTGTACATTAAATTAATACAATTATTTGTATGGATTGCATGCATGCTAACTTTAAAAATTAAAAAAATTGATAATGTGGAAAATGGACTAAAAATGAAATTAGTGTGCTCATAACTCAACCCAAATTATAATGGTGCGTTTGGATACCATAAAGTATTTGGAAGAAAGTATAATTACTAGGATAATAATTGCTCCCTCTTGTATTGGTCATATAAATTGTAATTACACAATTACGTAATTTTAAATTCTAAAAAATATTAATAATTATAAAATTATCAATAATACTTAAGGAAAAAATTCTCTTAGCAAGTAACAAAACTTGAAATTAAACCATATTATATAATATGTTAGTCTAGTAAAGTATTTGACAATATTTTTTTATAAATGGGAGTAGGGATGGAGTTGCCCAGGTTTAAAAGAGTATCAGACAATGAAAAATAACCATCATATGCAATTTTATTTAATTATTCTAGCATTCTACATTTTTGGATTATTCCTCTCTAACATTAAACATATAAATAATTAATAACATATACTGTTTAATATAAATCATTTATAATATAGAATAATATTTGATGCACAGTTGATTTATAAGTCTTATGTATAATCAATGAATAATAACATGACACATTATCATTAAATTAAACAGAAAAAAAATATGAAGAACTTGTGAATAAATACTAATAATTTTTTTGAACATAATTAAACATTAAATGTAATAAGTTGAAACATATAAATTATTATATAACTTTCCAAACCTACCCAAATAAATATTAAAAGGAGTGAGTATTCCCATTAAGCTTGGTTCAACAGCTTTCATGATCTTCCAGTCCTTAGGACCACAGCCCTCCTTGTTGCAATAAGTTCTTCAACTCATCTCACAGCTTCTTCTCTTCATTTCTTTTGCCATATTTTCTTTATGGGTAAACTACTTATTTAGTCACCTGAATTTACCCGTATTTTTATTTTGGTCATCTATTTTAAAATTTTGTTATTTTAGTCATTCTTGTTAGATAAGTTGTCAATTTAATCACTCTATCATTAAAATAGGTTTCATCGCCAAATAGAATGTTAATGTAGCATGGTATAATAACAAAACCATCTCTCAGTGTTCATTTATTTTATTAATTTAATCTCAATTTTGAAAAAAAATTAACCCTTAATATTTACATATTATACCAAGTAGGTCATTATTCTAAAATTTAAGAAAAACATAAATTAAAATTAAATATATATATATCCAAAAATTATTAAAATTATAAAATATATAAAATACTCAAAAATTATAAAAGAAATATATTTAAAAATGATTAAATTTAATATATTTTATCTCCTTCCTTCCCTCAAAGTCCACACATTTCCTTCTCACCTTTCTCAATCAACGCCAATGTTTCTTCCTTGTTCTCTCAAATATTTTCTGTGCATATAAGTTTGACTTCAATTTTTCTATGTAAAAATGGATTAAGCTTTGATTGTCAATTTGGATCAAAATAATAACAAAGAGGAGTTGTGAATTTTTAGAGTTTGAAGGTAATTAATTAAATAATATTGCTAAAGAGGAAATTAAATTCCATTGCAAATCACCTACAATCTAAAATCATCTCATCCCCCACCATCTTTCTATTGTTATTTCTTCTCACCTTTTTGCTTTGATGCTTCCCTCTAGCCATCGCTTGTGCCATTTTCTTTGTCAACTTCTCTTACAATACCTTTGCATCTCTGCTCATCAGACATAATTTGCAAAACCACAAGTAAAAAATAAAGACGAAAAATTCATACAATTAAAAGAAAGAGAGAACCTTTCATGGTGCTCTTAGGGGGTTAATGCCTATTTTTTTTATTATAAATTTTTGAGTATTTTATATAGTTTTATAAATTTTAATAATTTTTAATTTATATGTATTTTTGAATTTTAATTTAGATTTTCTTAATTTTAGAACCATAACTAAATTGGTATAATGTGCAAATATTAAGGGTTAAATTTGTTGTATTTTTCAAAATCAAGATTAAATTAATAAAATGGGTAAACATTAAGAGTTAATTTTGTTGTTATACCAGACTATACTAGACTATGTCAGTATTTCATTTGGTGATCAAACCCATTTTAATAGTAGAGTGACTAAAACTAACAACTTAATTGATGAGAGTGACTAAAATTGATAACTTATCTAATAAGAGTAACTAAAATAACAAATTTTTTAAATAATGAACAAAATAGAAACATAAATGAACTCGAGTAATTAAATGTGTAATTTACGATTTTTTGATCGTTTATCATCAGATTTAAAAGCAATTTTTAACAACTCAAACGCCATCTCTCGAACCAAACCACTAATTGGTGTGGTGAGTTTGAGGAGGAAAGCTGGTGGGGGAACCTGGAACCAACAACTCGATGTCAACCCCACTCAAACTAATCCGTAATTTGGCGGCAAGAGTTAGCTGCGGTGGCCCACATTCTCAAAGCTGAGGGAAGAGGCTGAAAGAATATACCTTATGATAATACAATCCATATTTCTTATTTAAGCTATAATAGTAAAATTATAAAAATAATTTTTTAAAATTTAAAATAAATTGTATTATTTTGAGGGTATTTTAAATTTTTTTAAATTAATAAAAAATTTATATTCATATTTACTTATAAAACCTTAAATTATCTCTCAATAAAAATTTAATTTATATATTTTAAAAAATTCTTAAAAAATTGTAATATTTGTTGGATATGCCACCCGCCTTTTGTAATATTAAACAACCCACAGCCGGTGGGTTTTTTACTAAAATAATACAAAAAAATTAAAAAAATATCAAAATAGTATAGCTTTTTTCTATTTACGAAAATGGTACAAAAAACAGTTAAAAAAAAGAAGTTGAAACCCTGGTGGAGGGCTTACCACAGGCGGCACCAAAGGTGCCTGTGGCAGAGGCGACACCACTTCAATTATAATAGGCCCGATTTAGTTCAGCTGAAGAAGAAGAAGAAGAAGAAGAAGAAGAAGAAGAAGAAGAAGAAGAAGAAGAAGAAGAAGGTGGTGCCGGAAAAAGAAAAGAAAAAGAGAGAAAGGAGAAAGAAAGAGAAGAAAAAAAAATAGAAAAAATAAGGTATTTTTTTAAAACATAATGGATTATCTTGTTATTATGTTTTTTTGTATAATTTTTATTGTTTTTTGTTGTTAGTTTAGTTATTATTGTTAGTTATTAAGATTAATAAAAACTCAAATTATTATTTTAATTAGTATTATTATTGTTAGTTTTAGGGTTTAGTTATTAATAATTATTGTTACTTAGTATTATTGTTAGAAAAACTAATATTATTATTATGGTTAGTTATTAGGATTAGTAAAACCCTAATTATTATTTTAGTTAGTATGATTGTTAGTTTTACATTATATTATTGTTAGTTATTATTTTTAGTAAAAAACTATTATTATTATTATTATTATTGTGTTAGTTATTAGGATTAGTGGTTAAACGTTGTTCATGTACAAAATGATAACTGAAATAGTATGAGCTTAAGAATGAAAAAATTGCATATTGAAACATTAAATTTTTTATTTAAGTAATTTATTTACTGTTTGAGATTGTTTTTTGAAATTTTGTTTATTTTTTGACAGATTGGATATTGAATATGGATGATAAGTTTTTTGTATGCGTTTATTTCGATGGAATCATCTTGACAACAACTGTTGGATGTATATTTGAATGTCGACAACAAATAGCAATGAGATTTAATAGAAATGTCTCGTTGGATGATATGAAGGGAATGATTAATGCAAAAATTGTTAGACGTTGTGGGAGAAGGATATCAAAAATTTTCTACAAGTTTCTAATTTCGACAAATCCGATCAAATTCACCGCAATGGAACTTGTAGACGACGAAGACGTGGAGACAATGGTCGCTCTTTACTGTGGGAATGAGAGTGACAAAAATGCACCGACTCACTTATTTGCTGAGTTAGCCGATATGGAGCAAAATGAAGATGTCAATGCATATGGTGAAGAACACGGAGCTCAAAAACCGTGCATGGTGGCTCCAATATCGTACGTTGATAGTGAATCGACTATAGGTGGGATCGGTATCGATCTGAATATTACACCTAATATTGATGTGGTTGGTGATGATGGATACGATGGTAGCGATCATTGTGATGAAGATGTCAATATTGATAGTGATCCCGATGTGGACGATGTACCTGATGATATTGACGATGAAGATGTGAATAACGATGGAAACATTAGCGCTTCTTCTGTTGGGAACCAGATGCGACGTATTTTGATACACAATAATCCTGGGCCACACATGTCGCTCATAGACCCCGACGCAGCGCATGTAGCTGAGTTCCCGGAGTAACCTGAAATAGTTCCTACTCACCGGCTGGCCGTAATTTCTGATCATGAGGAGTTATTCGTAGGCTAGAGATTCGAAAGTAAAGAAGAGTGCGTACTTGCTATTAAACGGTATAGCATGAACATATTAGTGGATGATAAAGTCGCAGTGTCTAAATCGACAATATATATTAGGGAGTGTTGGAAGGCAGCGGAAGGCTGCAATTGGCGGGTACGAGATGCATTTATTCAGAATTTGCAAATGTGCGAGATACGAAAATTTGTTGGGCCTCATACATGCACATCAACACGTATGACAGAAGATCATCGAAAACTTAATTCGAAAACTATCTGTACGTGTATCATGCCAATGGTGAAGGACATGCCGACCATTAAAGTTTTGGTACTGATTACCGAAATGCAAGCACGATTCCAGTATCAAGTATCATATCGAAAGGCGTGGATAGCTAAACAGATGGCAATGGAGCAATTGTATGGGGATTATGATTCGTCGTATAACGAGCTACACAGATGGATAGCTGCTATGCGGAAGTATGTACCGGGAAAAAGAATTTTCCATCGGATGTTCTGGACATTTGATCCATGTGTGCAGACATTTCCCTATTGCAAGCCATTTTTGTAGATGGATGGAACCTGACTATATGGAAAATATACATAGATCCTACTTCTTGTGGTTGCTCAAGAAGACAATAGAAACGTGCTTCTGATAGCATTTGCCATCGTAGATAAGGAGAACTTGGAATATTGGGAATTTTTCCTTACCAACCTGTAGAGGTATGTTATTAGCAATGATAATATTTACATCATCTCCGATTGAGGGAAATGTTTAATTGCAGCAATTAGGCATTTCGGTGTGTCATGGAGATCCGTTTACTACATCCGTCACATTGCGACTAACTTCCATAAAGATTATAAGAATGCAAACTGAAAGAGATAAGTAGTGGCAATGGGTAAATGATAACCTTATCTTTTCAATATAAGTTGTAATGGTTTATGTTATCGAGTTACTGGAACTTATCTTTTCTTAATATGTATACAGCGTACGAGTTAGAGCCACATATTTTGTGCCAAAGAATGATTCGACTTGAGAGTGACATGGAGGGTTAAATAAATACATCTTTCTAACAATGGTTGGGTACAATAGAGCCGTGGCAATGGGCTCAAACTTTTGACGAGGGCTTTCGTTATGGTCAAATGACCACAAACTTAGTGGAGGGGGTCAAAGCTTTGTTATTGAAAACACGACATCTTCTGATTGCATCTGTCTTCTCGGCTACATTCTACAGGTTGGCTATCTTGATGATAAGAATAGGTCAGCAACAAGTTGACCAGATAAAGGCGGGACACGTGTTTGTCGAAGATGTCAGGGATGCAATGGTTTCAACGACGTCTGAAAATGTTTCGAGTTACTGAGACCATCGGTCGTCGACCCAGTATACCACCTAGGTCCTATGGAGTTGATCTCCGGAACAGACGGTGCAACTATAAGAGGTTCAAAACACTTCATTATCCATGTGCGCATGTCGTGGCAGCGTGTGCTAAAGTGAACCTTAATGTTGAACAATTTGTCGATGATGTACACACGCTCGAACACATATTGCGTGTCTGGGAAAATGAGTTCCCCGTCACGCCTGACCTGTTTACGTGGAAGGTGCCTCCGACGACTTTCGAGCTTGTCCCAGACAGAGGGTTACACAGGAATCCAAGAGGTCGTCCGCAATTATCCAGAATCTATAATGAAATGGACATTAGGGAGAAATCTGACGGTAAGCGTTGTGGATTATGCAGGTTAAGTGGTCATAATCGGAATAAATATCCTCAGCGAAACTATCATGTTGGACAATCGTCAGGATCGGGTCAGAATTGAGTTTATGCTGTAAAATTGTTATGTGTAATGTTGTAATGTTGCAATGTTGTTGTATCACCCCTTAATTTAAATTCAGCTTATGCTTACGCTTATGCTTAAATTCAGCTTTAATATAATGCAAAAAAGTATAATTATTTATAGGTTTCCAAATCAAGTTATAAAAAGTATAATTCATTTGGAATAATTAAAATTATATCCAAAATGAAGCCATTTAACCTTAAATTCAGCTTTAATATAATACAAAAAGGGAAAAAAAGTTCCGTAGTAAGCACACCTAAAATTAGAATAATTAAATTTATACAAAAAGTACAAATTTTGTAATGTACAAAAAAGTGCAAGAAACCCCTAAAATTGATGGTTCGATGATGTGGTCCTAGGGGTATACCTATGCGGAGGTCGACGGTCACGTTGTGGGTGATCGCGACGACCAACATCCTCATTAGGCGCATGTGGGGGTGTGCTAAACATATAAGAAAAATCATGTGACTCGATCGGCATCGACGAAATTGAACCAGAAGGAGTCCCATGATGCTGTGGATACGGGTTGGGAGTGCTGTACTGCGGTGGGTACGATCCAAAGATATCAAACTCGTAATGGTATTCACCCCTTGACAAGCTCAAAAAATAGTTATTGCCCGCCAAATCTGGATGATAGCAATGTCAATCCCCATGTGAATGTGATTGCTCGGGATCTGACTTGGGCTCCAGCTCGGGCTTTGGTTCGGGATCGACCGTCGCAGCTCGCCTCCATATTAGCCACCGCTCATATGCCTCGTGTCGTTGTATGCGGGGAGTACGGTCATTCGCCTCTAAGTAGATATGGCTTTCCGCAACTAGAGTACCATTGTATGTACTCTACTGATGGTTACAAATCGGAAGCCATAACCATCTGAGGTACTCGACCCATCCGATTGTTCCACAGCGTAACAAATTAACCTCCTAATTCAACTGCGGTTTTCCTCTCTTGTTGATGCCGTGAACCACCCCTACATCGCATGCATGGCGGATCTGAGATATATTGGACGCAACCAAACTGTCGTAGCACTCGATCCCCATGGTACCACTCGACTACATTGAAATTTATAATTGGTGCGTTAGTGCGCCACATTTGAGAATGAACGTAGGCAGACGAGGGTATCATAGCTGCAATTTCTGGTCTATGATATGGCATCCATATAAACTGCATGATTAATAACATGGTTATAATTTAACACGGTGTGAGTAAGATATAGAAAGTAACATGTCACGAATATTAGAATAGCTTACCCCTTCCTCGGCATGTTGTTCGATCATCAGTCGGTATATTGGGATAGTGTACGACCTCCCGATACCTAAATAAATACTCCATCTACAAAAACAAATATAGTATGGTTGGTAACATCAGTTAATGGATAAACATATGGTTGGTGAGTAACCGATGCCAAAAATGGCATCCGATAAAGTACCTAGGATTGCAACAATGTAAGGCATTCGCCTATGTCTACAACAGTAGGCTTTGTCGTCCGACAAAGCTCCCGATCTAACACTTGCCGTAATCTGCGAGCCTGACTATCTGACGAACATTGGTCAAATCAGCTAATAGAGGTAAGTACATGATATAAACCTTGTTGTTGTTTGAATCGGGCATCAGTAATCCCCCTATAATATGCATGATGCACGCTCGAGCAGCGCAAACCAACTCTCCTTCAGTGGCATTAGTTGATAACCGTCCAAATTTGCCTTTCAGCCATGTAAATTTGAAACCCGTAAAATTTGACTTATCATCATTTGGTGAGTCTCCTAGTAGCTGATAACATAGTGCAGTCGGCTCAGCAAATGCACTGACTCCCGTTACGGGACTCCCGTCGATTGGGAGCCCAAGCTGCAGTGCAACATCCTCTAAGGTCACTGTGCACTCCCCACATGAAAAATGAAAAGTGTGGGTCTCCAGGCGCCACCACTCCACTAGTGCAGATATTTAATCGTACCGCAAGTTGAACGTCCGGATCAATGTTGCTGACCCGAATCTAGCTTGCTCCAAGTAGGGCATCAATCGTTCATCCGGGGGATATCCTATACCATTCACCTGGCCCCTTAATACGCGGTACGAGCCCTGATAGTGTTAAATTACAGAAAATAAATATTAGGATAACATGATTTATTTCTATATATTATGTATATCTTTTTTTAATAGAACCCGTGATTAACAAATAATAATATATTAACATATTATTAGCCACATCAGATATGTGAGGATCGTCGTTAATCAATCGAGCCATTGCGATGCCTGCAACTTCAAAACAAATTTAGTAAAAAACCCTTATTTCGGCCCTTTGTTCATATTTTTTCCCCTAGATTTTATTACTTTCAAAAAATTTACTATTTTCTAATTTTATTATTTTACATTATTTTAGTATATTATGTTTGAAATGTATTAATTAATTTTATTTTTAAATAAATTTAGTAAAAACCCTTATTTCGACCCTTTGTTCGTATTTATTTCCGAATTTTATTACTTTCAAAAATATACTATTTTTAATTTTCTAATTTTACATTATTTTAGTACATTATGTTTGAAATGTATTAATTTAGTGTGCTTTTATATAAATTTAGTAAAAAACCCTTATTTCGACCCTTTGTTCGTATTTTTTCCGTATTTTATTACTTTCAAAAATATATTATTTTCTTATCTTACATTATTTTAGTACATTATGTTTGAAATGTATTAATTTAGTGTGTGTTTTATATAAATTTAGTAAAAACTTTTATTTTGGCCATTTGTTCGTATTTTCTTATTTTGATTTTATTACTTTCGGTGAATATACTATTTCCGTTTTTATTTCTTTTCGTATTTTATTTTTCTTAAACATTTTTTATTTTATTTTTAATGCTATTTTTGTAAAAAACTCATTACAACATGCTAAATAAATTTCATAAAAATATATCTAATCAATATAGAATGTACATAACATGGGTTTTTCATGCTAAATAAATTTCATAAAAAATGCTAAATAAAATAATAAAACATACAATCTACATAACATAGATTTTTACACAAATAATACAAAAAATTAAAATAATACCCCAAAAAATTACATTTCCTTATTTTTTTTTCTTTCTTTTTCCTTCCCTCCCTCTTCTTCTTCTCTTTTCCTTTTCTTTCTTTTTCTTTCTTCTCCTTCTTTCTTCTCCTTCAGCCGAATTGGTCCCCCCAATATAAGAGGCTGGTGCCGCCTGTGGCAGTGGCACCTTTGCCGCCCTCACTTCGGCACCTCTGGTGCCTCCTGTGGCAGGCCCTCCACCAGGGTCCTGTCACTTCAACCCTCAGCTTTTTTTTTAACTTTTATGTTTTTTTTATTTTGTACCATTTTCGTAAATAAAAAAATTATACTATTTTGATATTTTTCTATTTTTTAATATTATTTTCGTAAAAAACCCCACAGCCGGCTATCCCTCCTCGTTTTTCAAAACTTCTTTGACCACACATATATTCCAACACCCAAAATAGATGCAATGTTGTGCCTTTGCATAAAACAAAGACCTACTTGCTTGCTACTCTTTATTAGTGGAAGCAGAACACAAAAAGTGTAGCTTAGGTCACACTTTCCCAACTGAGTGTGGACTCGTCACTATGCGATAGTTATAATTGTTAAGCATACAAAGAGAAGTAATAGCCACATACAAATGTTATTTTCCAACTTTCACTTTCACTTATTTCTGGCTTTTCAACACAACAGCTAGGCTACTATCTATTATTGTCTTTGCTATAATTATTGCGAAAAATACCCTAATACTAATACCTTCCTTTTCTTTCTTCATTTCTACCATACATTTCCATTTTCAACAACATAATAATGATAAGGGTAAACTATTAAAATAGCCACTTTTATTTACCTCATATTACATTTTAATCACTTATGTTTGAAATGTTACGTTTTAGTCACTTAGGTTATCGCGTTGTAACATTTTAGTCATTGAGCCGTTAATTGTCGTTAATGGTAAGCTGACGTGACACGTTAAATCATCATTTCAAACAAAAATTTTAGGTTAATTTATACAATCGATCCCCATATTTTTTCATTTTAAGCAATTTAATATCTTCTCTTTTATGTTCTTTTAACTTTCCTTTTTTTTTCCATTCTCTTCTGCTTCTCCCTCTGTTTTCCCCCTTCTCCATTTCTTTTAACATAGTTTTTCAATGTTTGTCATTTGTTAAAACTAATCCCTATACTTTTGTTTTTTGAACAATTTAATTTTTTTTGAGTGAGGCAAGCTTGTGGACTAATTTTAACAAATGAAAAACATAGAAAAACTAGATTAAAGAAATGGAGAAAGAAGGAAAACAAAGGGAGAAGCATAAGAGAATGGAAAATAAAAAATAAAAAAAGAAGTTACAAGTATAAAAGAAAAAAATTAAATTGCTCAAAATGAGAAAAATATAGGGACCAATTGTAGAATGTAACATCAACTTACTGTTACATCGTTAATGATAATTAACGGCTCAGTGACTAAAATGTTACAACACGATAGTGTAAGTGACTAAAACGTAATATTTCAAGCATAAGTGACTAAAATGTAACCTAAGGCAAACAAAAGTGACTATTTTGATAATTTATCCTAATAATAATAATAATACTATTATATATGTTTTTGTATATTACTAATATTAAATCCAGCTAGGGTTTCTTTCTTTTATGATTTATTTATTTAATAGTGGAGTAATAATCTATAACAATTATAATAAATACATAATTAAATTAGTAAATTAGTGAATCTATAACATTTTTTGTTAAAATAAGAAATGTTTCTATTATAGAAAAATAAGTACCAAGCATGTTTAATTTTTTTTTCATTATTAAAAATACTTTTTTTCATTACCTAACATATTTTTCAATTTTCAAAAACAATAAAAAATATTTTTAAAAATGAAAATAAAATAAAAAATATATTTTCAAAAATGGGGAGCCTTGTTTTCTCAAATTTGTGATTTTCATGTCGACCTGACAATTTCTTTCCGACGTGGCCGAACATCACATTACATCAATGATGGTATCCCTTCATTTTATATACTAATGGCCAAATCTCATACATGGATAACCGCTAATTTGCCTGTCATTTTCTTCTTTACAATGAGCCTAACCAGTGGGGTAGCTACGGGTTGGTTGCCACAGAAAATTTTTTATTTAAATTTTTTAAAATTTTTAAAATTTTAAATTAGTAAAAATAAAATTGTGCTTTGATTCTTTTTAAAATTGATAAAAAATTAATTTAGTCATTTAAAATTATACAAATATAGACTATTAAATGATGAAATTATATTTTTACTATCGTAAAATTACAATTTTATTTCGACCCTTAAAAATTTTCTAACTTCGCCTGAACCTAACGATACTTTTATAAATTATTTAAACTTTCTATTTTTTTAGTTAGTCATTATTTTTCTTTTTAAGGAAGATATTTAACTCCTTTTTATTGTTAACAAGGAAGTTAAAACTTCCTCTCTTTTTTTCACTTGTAAGTTGTAATCAATATTTTTAGAATTGGATTAGTAATCGGATTAATCAGGTCATTGGTTCATTGGTCTAATCAATTCAATTAAATAATTATAAAAATATTAAAAAATAAAAAAAATATGTTCAACTATCAGTTTAATCGGTTTTTTAGTTAGTTCAATCGGTTCGTATTGGGTTTTAGTCCAACCAATTCAATACTATTCTTCAGACCAATACCTCGATCAGTCCCTGTCCAACCGACTATTCTGATATTATTTAAACACCATTGCTTGTAACTACCTTTGTCAATTTTCACGATTTAAAATGGCATGCCTAACTTTTCTAACATCTTCTACTTGTTAAAATAAAATAGATGAATTCTCAACGAACAAGTTCTTCACATCTTCCACGAAACCCCTTAAGGGGTGTTCTTCAACAATAAACACCAACTTAAACTTGGTTGTAGAAAATGACTTAGTCATCATATCTACAGGATTTTCATGAGTACTAACTTTGCTCACAACAATATCTCCACGAGCAATAATATCACGCACAAAATGATACCAAACACCAATGTGCTTTGTTCTCTCCTGAAACATTTGATTTTTCGAAAGGAAGATGGCACCTTGATTATCGCAAAACATTGTACTGATATGAAGGTCTTTACTGGGTTCACCAAAGAGTCACTTTAACCAAATAGCTTCTTTACAAGCCTCAGTAATCGCTATGTACTCAACTTCAGTAGTAGACAAAGCAACTGCAGTTTGCAAAGTGACTTTTCAACTGATTGCGCAACCCCCAATAGTAAAGACATACCCTGTGAGAGATCTTTTATCAAGGTCTCCAACAAAATCAGAATCAACATACTCAATGACTCCATCTCTAGTTCTTCCAAACTGTAAGAAAATATCAGTAGTACATCGTAAGTAAAGACATACCCTGTGAGAGATCTTCTTTTATCAATGTCTCCAACAAAATCAGAATCAACATACTCAATGACTCCATCTCTAGTTCTTCCAAATTGTAAGAAAATATCAGTAATATATCGTAAGTATCTGAAAATCCACTAAACTGCTTTCCAGTGTTCTTTACCGGGATTCGCCATATATCTACTAACTGCACTAACTGCATATGATAAATCTGGATGTGAGCAAACCGTAGCATACATGAGAGATCCCACTGCACTAGAATATAGAACACGTGACATGTAGTCAATCTCATCATTTGATTGTGAAGACAAAGCCGATGAAGTCTGAAGTGGGCTGCTAATGGAGTAGTAACAGGCTTGACACTCTGCATATTGAACATGCAAAGAACTTTCTCAATGTACCATTTCTAGCTTAAGTACAATTTACATACTGTTCTATATCTGAGAATATCCATCCCAAGTATCTTCTTTGCTGCTCTCAAATCTTTTATCTCAAAATCTTCATTAAGCTAGGATTTAACCTTTCTTATCTCTCATTTATATTTAGCTGCTATCAACATATCATCAACATAAAGGAGTAGATATACAAAATAATCATCATTGTTTTTCTTAAAATAAACACAACTATGAAAGCTGCTGCTTTTGAAATCATGAGTAGTCATAAATGAATCAAACATCTTGTACTACTGCCTTTGGTGACTATTTCAAGTCATAAAGGGACTTTTTCAGCAAGCAAACTAGTCCTTTTTTTCTGATACTATAAAACCCTCTGGTTGTTGCATGTAAATATCTTCCTCAAGTTCCCCATACAAGAATGTTGTTTTTACATCTAACTGCTCAAGCTCCAAATCATACATGGCCATAATACCAAGCAATGCTCGAATCGAACTATGCTTCACAATTAGAGAAAACACATCTGCGAAGTTTACACTTGAAATCTGACTGTAACCTTTTGCAGCCAACCTTACTTTATATCTAGGTTCTTCAACTCCTGGAGTCCATTATTTCTTCTTGAGCACTTATTTACATCAAACAACCTTTTTACCCTTAGGAAACTTCACTAGGTTCCATGTTCTATTCTTATGGAGTGATTTCATCTCTTCTTGCATGGCAAACATCCACTTTTCTGAATCTTCACAATTAATTACCTCGGAATAAGTAGATGGCTCTTGATTTGCACCTATATCTTCAGCCACGTTTAAAACATAAGCAACTAGATCAGCCTCGATGTACCTTTTTGGAAGTTTAATTTCTCTTCTAGGTTTGCTCTTGACAATAGAATATTGTGGTACTGATTGTGGTGATGAAGCAACTCTACTCTAAGTTTCTATTTTAACCTGAGAAGTAGAATCTATTGTAGATCCTAGATTAATCTAAAGCCCCATCTACTTCACATGTATGTTTAAACTTTGTTGGACTTTATTGGAAGAGTCTTTAAGAGATAAGTTAAGTAGCATAGTAGTTTCATCAAAAATAACATTTCTACTAATTACAACTTTCCTCGTTTCAAGACACCATAACTTATACCATTTAACAATAGCTTTATGATTACGAAAAAACATTTAATAAGCCTAGGCTCCAATTTCTCATTATCAACATGAGCATACGCAGGACACCTAAAAATCTTCAAAATAAAATAGTTAGTATGATTACTAAACCATACCTCCTGTGGAGTCTTTTTCCCAATGGCGACAGATAGAGACCGATTAATAAAAAAAACATGTTGTAGAGGTCATTTTAGCTTAGAATGACTTTGGTAAATGAGCATTCGACAATATGCATCGAACCTTTTCCATGATTATTCTATTCATTCGTTCTGCAATGTCATTTTTTGTGGAGTATGGCGAACTATTAAGTGTCTCACGATCCCTTCTGATTTGTAGAATTCATTAAACTTATCATAACAAAATTCCAAACCATTATCTATGCGGAGGTGCTTATCTGTTTTCCTGTCTGCTTCTCAATCATAATCTTCCAATTCTTAAACGTGGACAACACATCACTTTTCTGCTTTAAGAAGAATGCCTAAACTTTTTTGGAAAAAATCATCAATAATCATCAGCATATAATTATCTCCACCCCTCGAAGGCACTCTAGATGGTCTTCAAAGATCAAAATGAATATAATTCAGTGTTCCTTTTGTGTTATGGATTCCTCTAATGAATTGAACTCTCTTTTTTTTCTAAAAATGTAGTGCTCACAAAACTTCAGTGCACTAATTTCTTGTCCATCAAGAAGTCCTTTTTTGCTCAATTTTATCATGCCGCTTTCACTCATATGCCCTAGACGCATATACCAAAGCCTAGTAACATCATCATCTAATAAGGAAGAAGAAGTGACGGTTGCATCACCAATAATAGTTTAACCTTACAACACATATAGCTTGGCAGTCTTTCTCTGCCTTTTCATCATAATGAAGGAACCCTTGCTAAACTTCAAAACTCCACTTTCAGCTGTGTACTTGTGCCCTTTTGAATCAAGAGTACTTAATGAAATCAAATTCCTCTTTAATTATAGTACATGTCGTATGTCACTACGTGTTCTAACGACTCCATCAAACATCTTAATTTTGATCGTGCCAATACATGCGATTTTACATGAAGCATTATTTCTCATCAAAGCAACACTTTCAAACATAGTTTCATATGTTGTAAACCAGTCCCAGTTAAGACTCATATGGAATGTGCAACTAGAATCGAGGATCTACTCCTCACTCACTTTAGAGTTATCGACAGAAACAACTAGAAGTTCACCATCACTGTAGTCTTCTTCTACATCAGCTTCACCGAATTGTTCTATTTGTTTTCCCTTTTAATTCGCAACCTCCCTTTTGATCTTGTTCTGCAACTTATAGCACTTAAACTTTATGTGCCCTTTCTTCTTACAGAAGTTATAGGTTTTACCTCTGTTTGAATATCTTCATCTACCCTTAGATTTAACGTAAGGATTTTGTTCATGTGTTATCCCACGATTATCATCAATATTTCATTCTTGTCTCCCACGAACAATGAGACCCTCTATCAGAGAGTCGGACCCAACCATGAGATGTTTCATCTTGTCATACGAAGTCAATGAAGCATAGACTTCATCAACTGTGAGAGATTCATGGCTATACAAAATTGTATATCTAAAAGTTCAATAAGACAGGGGGTAATGAATAAAGTAGAATCAATCCTAAATCTTCTTTATCATACTGAACCTCAATGGCCTTTAGGTCTAAGAGAATTTCTTTAAACACAATTAAGTGTTCATGCACAGACGCACCTTCCTCCAAACGATGAGCATAAAGATGCTGCTTCATTCCAGCTTGTCAATTAAGGTTTTCGACATACACAGTTGCTCAAGGTTCTTCCATAATGAAGCGACGGTCTTCTCCTACAACCCATCCTATAGAATTTCATTCGACAGATGCAGTTGTAATTGCCTTAAAGCCTTTCGATCTTTATGCCTATTCTCTTCATTCGTCAATGTTGAAGGCATCTTATCTAACCCTAGTAGGGCATCCTCCAAATCCATCTGTATAAGAATTGCCTGCATCTTTACATGCCATAACGCGAATATGGTGTTGCGATCCAACAGCGAAATATCATACTTCATTGTCGCCATTACCGTAATTGAGACAAGTAACCTGAAAAGATCTGATACCAGTTTGTAGAACTAACGTTGATAATGGCAATATAGAACGATCGCAAAGAAATAAGAAAAAGAAAAAGAAAACACATAGATTTTATGTGAAAAATCCTTTTAGAAAAAACCACGGACAGAAGAGAAGAAAATTCACTAATGTCAAATTCGAATGATACAAGAGGATTTTAGACTACATTTATTTATAGGTTGAAAAACCTTATTCTAATCAATGTCAAATAGATGAAGTGTAGTAAGGTTGAAAAACCTTACTCTAATCAATATAAAATAAAATAAGTATAATTCTATATGGATTTTACTTTTATTTTATTTTACCACTGTATTTTATTTTAATAAGCATTCGAGTCACTCAACTCTAACGAATATGTTTGGTTAGATCAATCATAGATGATCATTAATAAAATTTTAAGATAGCTAACATTAAACTGAAACTTCAAGAAACAATTAAAGGTCGTAAGTGTTTTAAACAAAGATTCTACTTAATCTCATGGGCTTCACACAACTTTGAACCAGAGATCAATTCTTCAATTAATCATATTGATAAAAAAATACACGTTAGTATGAAACACATGCTACAATATTACTCTCCCTTATCCCTTAGAGTGCATATAATTATCATAATATCAATACTATACATATGATAGTTCGGATAGTATCTAACTTGAGTCCACAAATCTTCTTTCTTAATAAATTCAACAATATGATTTTCACTTGGCAATCTCTTATTCTTTTTCATTCATAATTTCTTCACTATATAACCTCATATTAATGCATTATCTTGTTCAAGCTCTCAATTTTAAAACTTAAAACTAATTTCATCTCTATCTAAAACTAAACCATAAAGGAGATTGTTTGTTTGAGAAGGCTAATCATCTTTCCAACATACCTTTAATCTTATATATGTAGTAAACATATATATATTTACACATGTGTATGCTCTTATGAAACAAAGATCTATATCAACAATAAGAGAATGGTTAATATGTAGTTTGCCCCTTGAACTTGTTCAAAAGTTTCTAGTTGGTACCTGAACTTGTATTTCGCCATCTAGGTTGGTACCTCTAGTTAGCATAAACTAACAGTATTAGCGCAGAGGTACCAACCTAGATGACAGAATACAAGTTCAGGTATCAACTATGTACAAAAAAATGTAGGTACCAACTAGGTACTTTTAGACAAGTTCAATGGGCAAACTACATATTAACCCATAAAATAAGTACACGTTGTTAAACTTGAACACTTTAGGAAATACAATAGATTCTTATAGGTATAACATGTCTATAATATAATCTCTGGGTATTGGTTTCATTAGCCAATCTATAATAATTTTATGCATAGATATGTATTACATGTTGACTTTCTTATGTGTAACCATGTCTCTCATATGATTATACTTGGTATTTATGTGTTTGGTCATTGAATGATATTTGGGATCCTTTGTGTATGCAATTGTAGCTTAGAATGGTACTTCATCACTATGTTTGATGTATCTATTAAATCCCTAATAATTCAAAAAAAGAACAATTGCCACAAATTCAACATTCATATCGATAATGTTATACACGAAACATATATGGAAATAGATTCATTTGATGTAAATTGCATCTTTAATAGATGTCTGCATATCCAATTAGATATTTTAATGAGGATTAACATAACTTTATGCAAATCATAACATATATAATGCTACTTACAGTATTGGAATAAACAACTTTTTCTTTTCTTATAGAGTTTAACAACACATTTTATTATCTTAGATTAACTTTTAGTCTTATATCACGTATGACAGTCAGCTCAAAATTTGTCATCCACGTCAAAAGACTCTTTCTTTGTCTTGACATAGATTAAAATATGCTTCAACCCCTATATTCTTTATATAGTTAAACGTTTGGTGTGCATTGTTTTCTTGTTTCTTTTCAATTTTTTTTCGTTGCTCTTTCACTTTTGAGTTTGCGTCTGTCTTATTTTAATGCCTTAGAGAATTTCTGGGAGAATTTGTATCTTTCAAGAGTTTGCTAGACTTAAGTTTTAGCCGCCATGACATTTACACGTGGCACACCCAAACTATGGTCACTTTCTTTTCTTTTTTCTTCATTTTACCAAAATGATTAAATTTAGTTTTGGTTTCTCTACTATGTCTAAATTTAAGATATAATCTCTATACTTTAATTTTTAATATAAATTGGTTCCTATATTTTTATAATGTTATTAATTAGTCTAAATAGTTAATAACATTAACTTTTCAATTATATATAATTTGAATACTTTAGGAGTCCTAGAAACTAGCACATAGTTTTCTATTTTTTTAGGTTTATATATTTTACCATTTTTTCAATTTTAGAAAAATGATTAAATTTCAATTTTGGTATCTCTATTATGTCTAAATTTGAAATTTAACTGCTGCACTTTAATTTCTAATGTAATTTGGTCCTGTGTTTTTTCACTATTATTAATTAGCCCAAATGGTTAATACCATTAATTTTTCGATTAAAATATTACGTTATTATATATAATTTAATTCCTAAAGTTCTTAGAGATGGATAAGTAGTTTTCTATTTCTTTTAGGTTTGACTTGATGCAAACTTTTTTTTATGACATTATAAGGCAATAATCAAACTTTAGATTTAACCTTATACTATGCTAAAACTTGAAACTTAATCTATATACTTTATTTTTGACATAATTTGATCTTTCTACTTTTATAATGTCATTAGTTATTCTAAATATTGTTAATTATTTCAATGAAATTGTTGACGTCAATTTTCTTAAGAACAATATTCCAACAAAAATTATCATGATGAGTTCGAATAAATGTTTTTAAAAGAAAATTCATATAAACATTTTCAATGTTATTTTTATTGTTACAAGATTATCAAATTAATTTTTTAACTTTAAGATATTAGATCAATGAATTTAAGAAAAAAAATTTAAGATCTAAATTTCTAAATTCAATAAAATAAAAGGCCTAAATTTATGATTAACACAAATAAATAATAATCCAACATGATGAGCAAAATAATCAAGGGTTAGGGGTGTTGATGGGAATTTGGTCCAAAACACGTGACTTGACCCAATTCATTGAGAATGATGCTTTGGGTGTCAACTGTGAAGGGGCAATTAAGTCATCTTAAGCCAAATAGAAATGAGAAATTACGTAAGGGTATGATTGGCAATTCAAGTCTTTAAATTATTATCGTCATCCTCCCGCTGGGATTGGAAAGCTTTTGGTTGGTTAACGACTTGAAAAATAAAAAGCAGAGAAGAAAACCAACAGTTTCCATTCACTGGCTTCTCACTTTTGTTTACATATCAAAGCTCAACTCAGCAACAGGCAATAAATCTTTTTTTCTTGCTCTTCATCTCTCTGTTTCCATCATCTTTTGTTTGCTTCTTTTCTTATTATGAATCTATTCCAAGATTCAGTTAACTTCCATACAAACTGGGGCCTTTTCTTAACTGAAGAAGCCTCTTTCTTTTTTCAAGTTGTTTCTCAACTCTGAATCCCCTTTTCACCTTTGGAATTGTATTCAACTTTGACAACAATTTGACCCACTATTTAGCTTTTCTTTCTGTAGTTATTCTATAGGGAGTAATTTGGGGTCTCAATTCTTTTTCCCTGGAAACCATAGCGCATCGGCTTTGTGCCTTGAATTCGACGAATTTTATGCAATCTTCTCTTCGATGATGTGTTGCTTATCTGCTCTTCTTTTTCAATTAATACTTTTGTTGATTCTTGGCTTATAGAATTGCAGTCTCACTTTGGTTATTGGTTTCATAGTTGTCCAGATTGTTGTATTTGGCCTGTTGGAGAAAGCTGGAGGCTCTAATTTCTCGAGGGAATCAAAATACATGGCTTCACCATCTGAATTGGCTACTGAGAGAAGCCATAGCAAGCCACTTGGGATTCGATGCTGGGAATACATTAAGAGAGCAAAGCTTTCCTATAAAACTCATCAAGCAGTTGTCTTGATTATAACATTTTTCGCTTATACTACCTATCATGCAACAAGGAAAACCACCAGCATTGTCAAGAGTGCCCTTGATCCCCAGTCATCTGCTGCAGGCTTCAAGTTCTCATGGAGGATAACATACCTTAGCTCACCTGCTGAAACCCAAAGACGCTCATGGGTTCTAGGAGATGGTTGGGCGCCGTTTAATGGATCCGATGGGACAGCCTTGCTTGGTCAACTCGACGTGGCCTTTCTTGCAGTTTATGCTATTGGGATGTACTTCTCCGGACACTTGGGTGATAGAATGAATTTAAGGATCTTTCTAACGGTGGGAATGATTGGAACTGGTTTGTTTACTTCACTGTTTGGTGTTGGGTACTGGGCTAACATCCATAGCTTTTACTACTTCCTCATAGTACAAATGATTGCTGGTCTATTCCAGTCATCAGGATGGCCTTCGGTTGTTGCAGTAGTTGGTAACTGGTTCGGGAAGAAAAAAAGAGGGCTAATTATGGGCATATGGAATGCCCACACGTCTATTGGGAACATTACTGGTTCTTTGATTGCTTCAACACTATTGAGCTATGGATGGGGTTGGTCCTTTGTTGTGCCTGGTTTGCTTATTGCTTTCATGGGCATCCTGGTTTGTCTTCTTCTTCCTGTTAGTCCTGAATCAGTTGGAGCTGATAGACAAGAAGAAGAAGAAGATGATGCAGTAGATTCCCCTAAGAAGAATAAAGAGGGAGTAACAGAGCCTCTATTGGGCTTACATACTGAGATGAAGGAAAATGCAGTGGGGTTCATAGAAGCATGGCGAATCCCAGGGGTTGCTCATTTTGCTTTTTGCCTCTTCTTTGCCAAATTGGTTGCTTACACATTTCTCTATTGGCTTCCATACTACATTAGCCATACAGGTATTTTAATTTATTTCAACTTTTTAATACTCATTGACTCATTGCTGATTCTCTTCTCTATTCATAAATCTGCAGCTATTGAGGGAAAATATTTATCCGATGAGACAGCAGGGAACTTGTCGACATTTTTCGATGTCGGAGGGGTGCTTGGAGGAATCTTAGCAGGACACATTTCGGATCGGCTAGATGCCAGAGCCATAACAGCAGCAACTTTTATGTATTGTGCTATCCCTGCCCTCTATTTCTATCGTAGTTACGGACACATTTCCTTGGCAATGAACATAGCTCTCATGTTCATCTGTGGCATGTTTGTAAATGGCCCCTATGCTCTTATAACAACTGCCGTCTCAGCCGATTTGGGAACACATAGTTCATTAAATGGGAACTCAAAGGCATTGGCAACTGTGACAGCAATCATAGACGGAACCGGTTCTGTTGGTGCTGCAATTGGACCATTATTAACCGGTTACATCTCTGCCAACAGCTGGAGCGCGGTTTTTACGATGCTCATGGCAGCAGCTCTAGTTGCAGGGCTGCTACTGACAAGGCTTGTAGTAGCCGAGGTAGCTGCTAGGATTTCCGAAACAAGATCACAAGGAAGATCGCAATCAAGATCTCAAGAACCAGAACTAAATGTATGATTTACTTGCAGGGGAAGCAACAGAAACTGCAGTTGTATAAAGCTTGTATGATTTTCATAGTGTTTCTTCACCTCGGATTATAAGATGAAGAGGAAGATACCTTTAAATCATAGCTTGGGCTAGAAGATTTTTGTAGCCTTCTTCATGATGCTAATTACCATGGAGTGACCACCACTGTATTTATATATGTACATATATTTTATAATCATACATAGTTTATTGCTAGTTTTTGTTTTTTGTTCAGACACAGCCTATAGGCCAACAAAATTGGAAGTAAAACCAAAAGAAACCATATATCCAGCAGGTTGCGGTGAAGAAGAGTTGCCTATGTTTGTGTGACAGGATTCAAGAAAACGAAATCTTGAGTAATTCTAAAGAAACAAGGTTTGGTCGAAAGAAAGTTATGTTCCAATCTCACAACCTGGTCCAGAGGTGCATGAATAGATAGAAAATGTGCAGAAAATAAAGGGATGAAATGAAAGAAAATTGGTCCACAGGAACACGACTGAAAATAGCTTTTAAGTTATCCACCATGTATTTCACAAAGGACCTGCCCACTTGTGTTTTGCAGCGCTAAGCATTAATAAAACAAATAAATGGTTGCTATCAATCAGATTTGCCAAAAAAAAGGGTGCTGCACCCCACCATTGTTCAAATGAAAATTTCCCCTGCAATTTCGTTGCTGATTACAATTGTTACTTCTTATACTAGTACCTGGTTTGTCTGGATATTGAATTTGTATTTGATTGAGTCCAACATCAAATTTTAATAATTCCATTTTAAAGTAAAAATCTATATATTGCTAGCCATTTTCTGGGTCTTTTTTCTAGTTTTATATCATGACTTGATTATGGAAAATACAATTTCTTTTCTGGACATATAAAATTATCTCTATTTTTGTATTATATATATGCTTACACAAATTTTGATAACTTAATAATATGTTTTTATATTGTAATTTGCGATAATTAAAAAATATGAACTCAAACTCCGAGTTCAAAACGGGTATTAATACCATTGCATTAGGAAAAAAAACTGATAATAGAACAGTTTATAAATTTTTAATTACTATAAAACCCTGCTCAATTTCACCAAAATTTAAACATTACCCAAAACTACAGCTCAGGCAAATTTTAGATTGAAATTAACTTTGTCCAAATTCAAATCCATTATTTTTAGAATTCAAATCTACAGCATTAAAGAACTTTCTGAAATATGAACTATGTCCTCAACTCATTAGGAATGAAAATAAAATTAGATGACAAATACAGCAGAGAGTAAATGAAATGCAAGAACTTGGAAATATCAATGAACATATCTCAAGAGTATGGATAGCTTAACTAACCAAAACTATAAACAAAAGCATAGTGACCCCTAATAAATAATCTCAGGGTCCAATGTTCCTCTTAATTCCCTGGTGTGGTGTTCACCATAGAAAGGACACCAAAAACTAGTACAACAACAAAAAGGATTGATATAAAGTACTCACAAAAAATGCACAACAATCATGGGTTTGCCAAACATTCAAGTTTCAACATGCAGCATTTCCATGTTCCTCATTCTTTACCAATACTGAACCAGGAGGCAGCTGACGGCAATTTATTTTCAACACTACTTATATTAATTGTTTCATTGCAAACAGATTAGGTAAAGTCGACATACAGAAGAAAGATTCAAGTAGATATAGATTTGCCCAATGTTTCAGCTTTCATGGAACAAACACATAACTTGAAATAGAAAGCAATACCATCCACCTATCTGTAAATCATGTCAATAGCTAGTAGAAAGCCATACTAGATCTCTCCGCCTACAACACTCAGAAAATATAAATGCTTCCATGTAACATTTGACAACTACAACATGGAAGCTATGGCAGAGACCTTGGAACAACACATTCCGCTTCAATATAGAGAAAATTGTAAAACAAATGTCAAAGCCATATTAAGACGCAGTATTAACCACCAAGCATGCAGGTGCAAGAAACAATGACCATTCACATCTATAAATTAAGGTAAGATTCTTCCTTCTTCAATTTAAGCAAGGCCCAAAGAGAAATAATACTAAAACTAATACTACGTCAAAGTGGTTAACCTAGATGGCAGCTGCATTACATAACGATTCAAAACTCATCAACAGTTTGGTAATTCGAAAAAGTATGATCACGGGCAATGGAGAAGGCCGACACAATTTCCATTTTCAAACCCAAGATAACTCCATCATTCAACAAAATAGCCAATTATGCAAAGCCCGAAACCAAGTTAATGGAACATTTTGATTTTTCAATATGTGAAAAGAACAAACGCACGATCAAATAAGGGTAGGTTCGAGGGGTTTTTTTAGCGGTGTTGCATTCATTCCCTCAAGAAAGAAAAAACCCAAATTCAACATAGTCCCAGAATCACAATGAACATAAGATTCCAAAAGCCAAAAAGAACAACGTAACGCTTTAAAAAATATATATGTAAGTTTAGGCGTCTCCAATTGAATGAAAGAGCACTAAGTTATCATTATGCACCAAATTTGTCACTAATTTATCCCCTCTTTTCCCCATGTACAGAATCGCAATATGGTATTTGATCCGACAAAATAATTCCTTTTTGTTTCCCTGAAGAGAAAAATAAAATAAAATAGAACCTGCTGACTCTGCCAGTTTCAGAAAAGTGAATCGTACAGTGGAGCTAATCGTCGTCCCTGTTCTTGGGCTTACGGTACTTCTCTTCGACATGCTTGACCATGAAGAGGGCGGTATCGGCCAGCTTTTTGATGTTCGGAACGTTATAATTTTGGGCAACGTAAACCCCGCAAACTGTTCCTACGATGAACGAAAAACTGCTTTTTATTATGCCCATGATCTGCACTGAAATTTGAGATGCAGAGAGGTCGAAATTTAGGAGTAAAAGGGCCAGAGATAGGAGATTTTCTGGGGTTGAATGTTAGAATCGGCTTTTTAGGGATTTAGGGTTTTATTACAGATTGAACTAATAAGTTTCTGGAAGCATCCGGAATTGTGACGGGAAAACATGTAAATACTCTTAAGCATCTCAACAACTATGGTTGAGTGTATGATTATTTTAAAGAATTTTGGCATAATTTTTATAACAGTTATTGTATTTTTTTGGCAACATAAGGCATATTGGCAGATTTTTTTTTTCTAAATTAGGGTTTTGGGTATGTTCTAATTTTAATTAGGGATATAAGTCAATTTTGTTGTAAAGTGCGTCTAGCTTGATGAGTTTTATAGAAAGCGAGTTTAGTTGGACGCGTTTTCCAGCTAACGGTCAAATCCTAACGGCTTTTTGAACGTTGTTGCCACCAACTTTTTTTACCCTATAAATACCCTTCAATTTTTTTTTTCATTCACATCCTTCTCTCAATTCTCTCAAATTCTCTCAAACTGTCTCAAGTCTCTCAACTCTCTCGTTTTTAATAATTTTTGATATTTTTATTTAAAAATATTATTTTTTTAATTATCTCGTTTTTATTCTTTTAAACCGATTTCTCACGAATAGTCACCTCTCTAATTTGCTTCGACGATAAGAATATTTCCGCCGCCCAATTAGTAATGGTAAGATCGAAATTTAAATTTCGTTAATTTCAATAATGTTAAATTTAATTTTTATTATTATAATTATTTTTTTTTTGTAAGTAGAAGGATGATGGTGTTCTGGAAGGCTTCATCCATAATATAGGAAAGCATTCTTAAAATTCATGGTCACTTGCAAGCAGTTGGATTCTTGCATGCATCTAGCATGCCCGAGGGCTATAAACTCGATTTGCAACAAATCAGCGCATTGGTGGAAAGATGGAGGCCCGAAACACACTTTCCACCTTCCATGCGGCGAGTGTGCAATCACACTCGAAGACATAGCGCTACAACTTGGTCTGCCAGTAGATGGGTCAGTTATAATGGGATTTAAGATCGTTTCGAGCAAAGTGACCCTCTGCTGATCACTATTGGGCAATGTCCCAAATAAGTTCAAAGGTAGTCGGATATTGATAAACTGGTTGAAGGGTAATTTCAACGAGCTCCCTGAAGACTTTGAAGACCGAACGGAAGAGGTGACAAAATAATACGCCCGAGAATACATCATAAGGTTAATCGGGGGCATTTTAATACCCGACAAATCTCAAAATTTGGTGCACGTAAGGTGGTTACTACATCTAGTGGACTTCAATGATTGCCGGAAACTAAGTTGGAGATCTGCCATATTGTCCACGTTATACTAGGAGATGTGTCGGGCCACGAACCCGAGGTCAGCGTCAATCGGTGGTTGTTTGCTTCTGCTGCAATCGTGAGTCTGGTGGCGACTACCGTTTCTACGTCCCAAGGTGACCGATTCATATATATTCTAGTTGGTGACAAGGTAAACATCATTTATTAACAAATACGTAGTTTGTACAATAATTTTTTTATCATACGTTTTGACTAACATATCACTTATACAAGTGGAACCATGGGCCGAGTTACGTGGGACTGCCCGAGGTTCTAGAAGATATTAGGTTTTTGTTAGATCAACGGTCGGAAGTCGAGGTTAATTACATATTTTTTCGAACCTATATTAATTACGTAATTATTCGTAAAAAATTCATAAATAACGATATTTACAATGTTGCTTATCAGTTTAAATGGATGTCGTACGCCGACACTGATGTCATATCCTGCATCCCACCAGAAGTGTTGTGAAATCGACAGATGTGGGACGCAAAGGTGTCGTTGATAGTGTATGCGACGGTGGAAATGCACGAAATAGACTGAATGTTGCAACAGTTCGGGCGAAGGCAACAAATTTCACTATCACCATAAGACCTGAAGGATCTGCACAAGGTGGACATGCAGGGGAAGGACAACATCGACTAGTTAGTGCGGCATGAGGAGCACATCGAAACGTGGGATCATAGGATGCAATCCATACCCGTTCGCGAACAATTTTTCTCAGCGGACACAGCGACAGTTGATGATTACTTGGCATGGTTTAGAATTGTCGATAAGTCGTATCTGCTATCACCGGAGGAGAGGAGTCGACAAATTTGGACGAAGAGGTCACGTCGACCATCATAGCAAATTAGGAGGGGACGCAGTCGTAAGACGGGTTAGTCATTCACTCTGGTAGAAGATGCGCCGACTATGGCTATGCAATATTCGGGTCACTTCCCTCCAGGTATTCCCATTCAATTACCTAACCATGTGTTTTCACAAGCATCACCGCTCTACAGGCCACCGTTGCACATGGCTGATTCTTCTGTTCCTGCAGGTACATATTTCACTCCACTGACGTTCTCCGCATACTGCACCCCTACACAAATGTCAATGCCAAACCTAGTGTCAGGACAGTTTCCAACGTACCCACCGCCACCGATGCAAGTGCCCATGCAGCAGTCGATGACGATGTTGATGCCCAGTACCTCTCCGGCGTACTTGAGATTTAGGGCACTTATGGTTTCACGCCTATAGTGACTCAAACAACTTGCGCATCACTATTTTATGGGGGTGGCTCATCGTCCCAACCAGTGGACGAGGGAGTGGCGGATACACAATGGCAGACGAAGACGACGTAACAATCGATCACGAAAGAAGATGATGATGGGTGTCGATGCTGAAGATACAATCACCCAAGGGGGTCGCGCTAGTTACATACTCAGGCGATGATGACGAGGAGGAGGAAATCTACAGGCCGACACCTCTAGATGCACCTCCGGTGGTACGGTTGGTTATACGTAAAAATCTTCCACGCAACCGCCATCCATCGCCTTGTGGCACATATTCTCCCTAACGACACCATTGATTGTATTTTTTTTATTTTAATTTTGTTAATGTAAATATAAACATGTCATAAATAAAAAAAAAACCGAGGTTATTCATTCAAACAAACCACTTGTCATTATTACTATCAATGTTTCATCGATAAATAATAAAGGTCAAATTTTGTTATCTACATATTTTTTTTGATAATTATTATCACTTAATTGGATTTAATTATAAATTTAATTATTTTATATCAATAATTACTTAATGAGTGCTATAGTTATATATAAATTAAAACTAATATGTATCACTATAAATATATGTATTAACAAAACATTTTTCATTCAAATAACATCTAAAAATTTAATAAAATAATATTTTAATATTAATCAATAAGTTTTGTTTCCATCATTAAAAACGTATGATATTCATTATTATTTGGTTTTGTTTAGTTTTTATTATTAATTTGATATTCCTTAGTTTTATTATTATTAGATTTTAATAATGCTTAAAAATTGTAAATGTTTTTCTTTACTATTAATTAATGATTGTTTGTAGATGAAATTTTGAGTCATATTCGAATAATACCTATTTTATCTAATTACTTAATATTTTAAAATTGAATGTTTCCACTTATTTTTTCAATGCTTTTAAAATATTTTATTTTCTCAACTATTTATCAAAATTAGTAGACTTATACTTAAATTAGATCAATCCTCATTTATTTAGTAAATATGTATTTTAAAATATATATTTTAAAATTATATTATTTATGTAATGACCCAAAATTCGCGGGCATCGAAAAAGTATAATATCGGGCCTCCGTCTTAGTAAATTGAGTTTGAAAATAATTATTAGAAATATTTAAGAGGCTAGTTGTGTGTTTAATTAGGTTTTAGATGGGTGAATTTAGCTTAATTAGGAGTAATTAGAAAAAGGATTAAATTGCAATAGAAGTAAAAGTTCAATTATAGATTAAAGAAAAGCTAAAAGGATTAAAAAGGCAAATAAGTCAATTGCAAAGATTGAGGCAGTTTAAGTGTAAAATATCAAGGATATTTTATTAGTTAAAATATGTATATTATATATATATTCTTAATAAATAAGTATATAATAAATTAATTATATTATATTATATTATAATTATATAAAATAAATAAAATTTTGACAAATGTATGGTGATGATAATATATATGTGTAAAAAGTACATGCATACACTTGTAAAATATATATTATTACTTATTGTTTAAGAAATTATTATTATATTACATTATTACAATATTATATTAACTAAATAATAAACAAAACATAAAATAAAATAAAATAAAGTAAAAGAAAGAAACAGAATAGCATTCGAAAACAGAATAGAGAAAGAAGAAAAGAAAGAAAAAGGAAAAATAGGGTTTTAAAGCTTGGAATTTAATTTGGTAAGTCAAATAAGCCTTTTTTACTTAATTTTGATGTTTTAGAAGTTTAAAACAAGGTTTTGATGGAATTAAGTTGATATTTTGTAAGTTAATAGGTTTTCAAGTATAGTTTATGTTGAACAAAAGAGATGAATTAGGGATTTAATTGAATGATTTTAAGTTAGAATTGATGAAGGGTTAAATTGTAAAAGAAACTATAAGTTTTATGTTTTAGGGACTAAATTGAGGGAAATTCGAAATTAGGAAAATATGCTGAAATTTTAATAGTTACATTTGAGTTTGGATGAAATTTGAATAGAAATAGAATGTGAATAGAATTAGAAAAGTAAGTGAACTTAGTTAGGATTAAATTGAGAATAAGGAAGAAATTGAATAGAAATTCAATTATTTATCATAATTAGTGCTGTAATTAATAGTATAAATTATTATTATTTTCGTAGCTAACAAAGAACCCGAGGCATTAGCATCAAAAGGAAAGGAGAAAGCTATCGAGGACTAAAACGGGAGATTTACGATTTGTATTACTATAATTCAAGTTATTTATTATTAAATGATAAATTTAATTTATGTGTTTGGTAAATGAAATGTGAGGTAAGTATAAGTATAAGTATTATTATTATTATTACTATTATTAAGATGAGTGAGAATTAAATTGAATAGTTGATATGAATTAAAATTTAAATTGTTTGTTGATTGAAAGCATGAAGTGAATTTAAATCGAATAGTGACTGATATTAAATTGAATGGAAATGTATTGAGTTGTGAAAATTTGTGAATTGTGGATTAATTATTGATTGAAAGGTGGAAAATGATTGAATTGAAAATGTGAGAAATTGTGATTGAATTGAGGTTATATGTGATTTAAATACCCTATTAACTAGTCGGGCTGAGTCGGATATAGTTGGCATGCCATAGGATTGGAAGAGTTCAGGGATAATTCGACCTTGAGTCGATGAGACACTGGGTGTCACTATATTCATTCGGATAGATTCAATGAGGTACTGGGTACCAACTTTCTTCGGCTTTGCCGATGAGACACTGGGTGTCAACTATTGCTTCGAACTATTCGATGAGGCACTAGGTGTCATACTGAAGTGTTTGGTTGGGTTCGTGTATCCGCCAAAGTCCGAGTTTTGTTAATAGGGTAAATGATGAAATGATAAACTGAACAAGTTGATCAAACGAGCTATTGAAATGAAATGAAAAAGTTGAATTGTGAATTGAAATGTGATATGAGATTGAGAAATAAACCTAAGGTTCATGATATGTTCAAATTCAAATTTTGGATGTATGATATCAATTGATGAATTGCTATTGTTGAAGTATGGAATTTAAATTTAAATTTGTATATACGATTTATGCATTATATGTTTATTATTGTTATAATCTGAATTACGGTAATACCACTGAGTATGAAATACTCAGCGTACGGTTGTTTCTGTGCGCAGGTTGATAGAAGTCAAAAATTTCAGTTCAGCATCCAGATCAATCCCGGCTTCAGCAAAACTTTGGTGATGTATTTTTCCTTTGGTAAATGTGGCATGTACTTCGGTTTTATTAAGGAGTCTTGTAAGTTTTGGTTGTAAAGAAATTGGTCTATAATGTTTGAATGATAAATGAAATGTTAAGTTATAACATGGTAAGTTGGTATTAAACTGAAATAGAATGAATAAAGTTCATTTATTTAGACAATATATGCAAATAATTATTTAATTAGTAAATTAATAAGTTAATATTTAAGATATGTTTAGGTTAACTGAATATGAAATTGTATGGATTGTGAATTGGTTGCGGTTTTAATTGCAGGGGGTTTTATGTAAAAATGAGCAGAAATGCTGCCGAAATTTAAAAAAAAATGAATGAAGTCAATTGATAAACAAACATATGATTTATGATTTATTTTAATATGTTTGTTATTTATTTAAGAATTATTGTAAATTATCTAATATGTCTGGTAATGCCTCGTAACCCTGTTCCGGCGACGGTTTGGGGTTAGGGGTGTTACAATTTAATAAATTAAAAAATAAACAAGTAGTTATATATGTGTAAGTACGAGTTTCGAAAAATTTTTGAACTGGCAATTATAGCTTATCCTTTATATTACTCACTTTATCATTTTAAATATTTTTTATCATTTATAAGATTTATCACATTTATAAATATGATTTTTAATTTTACTATTAAAAAATTAACTTGATAAGTGATTTTATCATACTTATAAAAAGAATTCTCATTTTATTAAAAGACTTTTAATAAATAAATTTATATAATAAATAAAAATTCAAATTTTATATTAAAGTATTTATATTTAAATAATTATTTTCATTAAAAAGAAAAATAAAATAATTACATTAATTTTGCTTTAAATAGTAAATTCTAACCAATGTAATAAGTATATTTATATTAATTATTGAATTATAATGGTCAATTTATTGGTTGTTAAAAATAAAAATTAAATTCTGAAGAGTTTAATTTATAATATTCAATTTTAATACTTTTTAAAAATGTTTTTATAACAATTAAATTTTTATTAGCATTATATTTGAATTACCAAAATAATTTATATATATTAATTATGTTAATAGTTATTATTTTCAGTAATGGTTGTTTTGCATTAATTAATAAAGCAAAATTATATTATATATTGAATATGTTAAAATGTTTTATTTATTATTTGATTTATTATAAATTATAAATTATTAAATAAAATAACATATTTTAATTATATTTAACACTATAAATAATAAATATTATTTTGCACCAATTATAGTAATTAAAAATACAATATTTCAAAATTAATTGAAAATTAAATGCGTAAAATTATATACAACATATGTAAAATTAAAAATCAGTTGTTGATTGAGTTTTAGCACGATTGACATAGACATTGCTACCAGTGTAGGAGAACGTGAGTTCGAGTATGATTAAAGCCTGCTGAAGTATTGGGTTGGAGTTATGAGTATTTTTAAGTATTATCTTAAAAAATAAACCATCTATAATTATTTTCGCAATAAATTGTAAGGACTTGCTCTTATCTATAATTGAACCCGTCAAGTGTAGATTCAATTTAATGTGATTTGGAGAAAAATCTGGTTATAGGAGACAAAAACTGAAATATGAATAATTAGAAAATGATAGTTGGTCGATGGTTGCCAATTCGTCCATCAACCCTCTCTATTCAAAAGAGGTAGGACAAAGTCTACGATGCAACTACTGACATACGTTGACACCTTCCTTTGGGTTACACTAACCAAGCTAATAAATATGGTTGCTGTTGCCCAATTAAAATGGCTTTGAATCTTCCCACATGTTATTCCTATAAATTACTAACCAATGAGTAATCCTAGATACCGCCGAGAGAGATTAAAGAAAACGGAGACATGGGCTTCCGCTGTATGTTTAAGGTGCTTGCTCTGTTTGCAGTTACGTTAACAGTTACAGCAACCTCGGTAGCAGGTCAAGCAAAAGCAGGGTGCCAAAGCAACTGTGGGAACATCAGCATTCCATACCCTTTTGGAACAGGCAGTACTGATTGTAATATCAGTAAGAGATTTTTCATTCGTTGTAACACTAGTTTCAACCCTCCTAAAGCATTCCTAACCACCAGTGATATTGAAGTTCTCCACATCTCTCTCAATGGTTATTTGCGCATCCAATATTCGGTAGGTTATGACTGTTATAATTCATCAGGAAGTGCTTATTATTTCGATGCAGGGTTCAGGCTTTCAAAATTCCTCATATCTCATACTAGAAACAAGTTCACAGCCATTGGTTGTGACACCTACGCCTATGTTGAGGGTTTCACGGGACGGACATATTCGACCGGATGTTTATCCTTTTGTTACGATGTGGCCGATTTGGTAAATGGATCTTGCTCTGGCATCGGCTGCTGCCAGACGGCTCTCCCTAAAGGTGTGACGGATTATGAATTGAGTTTTGATAGCTATTGGAAGCATTCCAAAGTATTAAGCTTCAATCCTTGTAGTTATGGATTTGCCGTGGAAGATGGCGCCTATAGCTTCTCTGTTTCAGATCTTTCCAACATTAATTTCAGCAAAAGGAAGTTTCCAATTATTCTTGATTGGACAATTGGGAACCGAAGTTGCATGGAAGCTAAAATGGATGTAGATAATTATGCTTGCAAGCAAAATAGCGATTGCGTAGATCCAGAAAATGGCCGCGGATATTTGTGCAAGTGTCTTCATGGTTTTCAGAGTAACCCTTATCTCTCCTACGGCTGCCAAGGTGAAGAAGACAGGATTCATTTTGGACACTTTAATTTTGTGACCAATATACTGTTTTTTTTTCTTTCTTTCTTTAAAAATGTCTGAAAATTTTTGTAGATATTAATGAATGCGAGACACTGAAGCCTTGCAGTGGAACATGTCATAATCTACCTGGAAGCTATAACTGTTCATGCCCCAAGGGTTTTGAAGGTGATGGCCGGAAAAAAGGAACAGGCTGCAATCCTAAAGTCAAGCCGCATTTTCCCATTCTTGTTGGGACACTAGGTTAGTACATATAACACCTAGTTCTATTTGGTTATCACTCATTCGAAATAAAATTTATGCAAAATTATTAATAAATATTTTTAAAAACCTTCGTACTTTAATGAAGTTTAGATGAAACACATTACATTTTCTTTTTTTTTTTTTTACTTTTCGATTTCAAAATTAATGTTGAATTGTTGGATACCATTAGTATTTCATCAAAATTTTTCATAAATATATACATGCAATCATGCTAACCTCACAAGTAAATCATCATACATGATGGGTAAAATTTTTTCAAAAATACTAACAATGTCAATGATTAGATTAGAATTATTTTTAAATATTCAAATTAAGAAAACTTAAATTGAAAATATTATCTGCTTGGGTCAGTTGTAGTAAACCACTCAAAATACAACTCAAATCTTAAATTACTTTCAAATTTGAAAATATTATAATTAAATTTAAAAATATCAATTTTATATTAGTTAATTTTTTATCAATTTACTTGTAAATTTAAATGTTAAATGCGAGCTTGAATATGGTGTAGAACACATCTAAAACATGTGTACTTACTACTTAAACAATTAGGATCTAATGTTTTTTTTAACAGTTTTATTAAAACTTATAAAAGTTAATTTTTAACATGTGAGATTCGAGCTACCAGTACAATAGATTGTTATGTGTTTTGAACATGTATAAATTCATTACATCAACAACTTAGAAATAATATGTTAAAAAATAATGTAATTAATTCTTTTTCTTTTTCTTTTCTAAAATATAGATTTAAATTGTGGGTGCAATAAGTTCAAGAATAGTTTAAATATGCATAATGGCAAAACTAATATGTTTAAAAAGTAAGTTGAGAAAAATTATAAAAAAGATAATTCTTTTTTTTAAAAAGAAGCGAAAATAGGCGTGTCATCATCAACAAATCTTTTGCCATAATTACAGGTATAGGCATGAGTCTTCTATTTTCCCTCTTATGCTCCTCGTGGGTGTATTTGGGGCTCAGGCAGAGAAAGCTCAACAGACTAAAGCAACAGAACTTTAAGCAAAATGGTGGAGTTTTGTTGCGAGAACAGCTTTCAAAACATGAAGAGTATGGTGAGATAGCTAAAATCTTTACCCTCGAAGAACTCAAGAAGGCGACGAACAACTACCATGAAAGTAGAATCCTTGGACGAGGAGGTCAGGGTACCGTTTACAAAGGATTGTTGCCTGACGGGCGCAGTGTTGCCATTAAAAAATCCCTCATTGGAAATCAAAGCCAAGTTCAACCATTCATTAACGAAGTTATTGTGTTATCCCAAATCAACCACAGAAATGTGGTGAAACTCTTGGGATGTTGTTTGGAGACTCAAGTCCCTTTGCTAGTCTATGAATATGTCAGAAATGGAACCCTCTTCGATTACTTGCACAATGCCACTCATACATCCATCATATCATGGGAAGCTCGTTTGAAAATAGCGATAGAAGCAGCAGAAGCCCTTTCCTATTTGCACTCTGCTGCTTCTCCGCCTATTATTCATCGCGATGTCAAGTTGACCAACATACTTTTAGATGAGAACTACAATGCTAAAGTATCTGATTTCGGTGCTTCAAGATTGATCCCTTCAAATAAAGAACAGGTAACAACGCTTGTCCAGGGAACTCTAGGCTACTTGGATCCTGAATATTTTCATTCAAGTCAATTGACTGAGAAGAGTGATGTTTATAGCTTTGGGGTTGTTTTCATAGAGTTATTAACAGGTCTGAAAGCGGTTTCTTTTGAAAGACCTGAACATGAAAGAAACTTATCTCTATACTTTGTTTCTGTTATGAAAGAGGAACGCTTGCTGGATATTGTTGATGGGCGAGTGTTGAACGATAAAAACATTAAGCAGCTTAAGGAAGTGGCAACTTTAGCTAGGAGATGCGTGAGGCTAAAAGGAAAGGAAAGACCAACTATGAAGGAAGTTGTGTCTGAATTACAAGGATTGCGAGCAATAGAGTAACTTTCAAGGGGAAGATACGACTTACATGTGGAAGAGACTGAATACTTGCTTCATGATATGTATAACTATGACATTGGATTTGATGCCTCAACTAGCATCTCTATAGGGCTAGATAGCATTAAAAGCCATGACAAATTCAAAATCGATGGTGCACGATGATTTTTATTTTCTTTTGGTATCGCAATGGTTTCCTTTAACTGGTCTTGTATATTTTCTCTTCGTATTGTGCTCTGAATGATGTAATCTAAGCTTGGTGTGTGTAACATATTAGATCCAAAACTACATCTCTAGTGATTTTCTCATAAATTTAGTGTCGAAGTTTCATGATAATCTTGGTGAAGTTTGCCACAAGTCCATATTGTAGGAGCCCAATTTTGACCAGGCCCAATAATAAAGCAAAACTAAATAAACAATAGTCCATTTACAAATTGGCCCAATTAAAAAGCCCAAATACAAAAAAGGAGGGCCCAATGGCCCAAAAACTTAAACCAATTTCAGAAAAGCCAGAAACCTTAAGGTTTCTGGCGTCGCTCCTCTCTTCGATCACGCCACCCGAGGCTCCTCGTCTCGAGGCTTGACACATCCCTGCTGCCATTTCACCAAAATGGCAAGGGCGTCTTTCTCTCCCTGCCGTTGACCGAGCACCATACCTGTAAAAGGAATAAAAAAAGGATAGAAACAGGAAAGAAACACGATAGCAAAAAAATAGTAGATAGCAGAAGCAATAAAGAACGGAAAAAATATTTTGTAATCGACTATAAAAGCCCGAAATCTGAGATGTATTTTTACAAAATACAAAAAAAAAATAAAAAGAATAAAAAACTAAAAATTTAAAACAACAGAGAGTACAAACAAAGGTAGTTTATTTTCTTCCGTTTTTTTTATTTTAGAAAAAAAAGAAGAAAGAAAAAGAAAAAAATAAGTAAAAATAGAACTTTTACTTGCCTTTTCGTCTTTGCTCCACTGTCGGTGTCTCCTCCGGTCCGAGAGGATGTCGAATCCCTGGGGATTCGGCCAAGGTCGCGACGGAGGGCGTTGGAAACCAAAAAAAATTTCCTTTTTTTTGGGAAATTTTGGCTTTGGTTCTGATGGTTTCGACTCCAAATCTGAGTTCTATGCAAAGACACGAGCAAAATAGGGCATTTTGGTTTTTCCGATCACCGGAGGCGGCGGCCGCGGTCGCTAATGACCGGTGGCCACGGCGAACGAACGATGGTCTTGTGGCGGGAAAAGGAGAGGGTTTTGAGAGAAAGAAAACAAGGGAAGAGTTTTTAAAAAAAAACAAGGAAGAGTTTTTGTTTTTTAAAAAACAATGTTTAAAATGCTTTTTTTCGTCTGATTTTTTATTTTTATATAAGGTCTTATACGACGTTGTTTTGGGCTTAATTTTCAGACGCCAAAACGATGTCGTTTGACGCAACCCAAATATCCGACCCATTCATTTAGCAGGATCTGCGTGTTTTCGTGAAATGGTTTATTTGTGTTCCTGGTCCTTCCTCTTTTGGACCCTTTTTTAATTCGGTCCTAATTTCGCTTTTTGTTTCCTTTTTAGATTATACCTTTTGATTTTAATTCATTTTCAATTTAGTCTTTATACTGTTGACCCCTCGGGGAATGACACATGTACTGTTTTGGATTAATTGTCCTCGAGGTCCCTGAACTTTTGCTCCGCATTTTAATTTAGCCTTTTTTATCTTATTTTTTAATTTAGACATTAGATTTTATTAGACCTTTAATTTAGTCCTTTATCCCCATTTCTTTGAATTTTTTGAGATTTATGGCTTAATTTTCATTTAAATTTCAATTTAATCCCTCACTTGATTGATTTTACCTTTTTCATTTATATTAACACTTATAATTTATGTAATTTACGTTTCTTTTTATTTATACATTTTATTTTATCCTTGTTATCATTATTATCATTTATCTACTTATTATTATGATATGATTATTAATATTAATATTAATATTAATATTAATATTAATATTATTACATTATTATTGTTATAGTATTCCTTTATTTATTCATTATTTATCATTTTAATATTCTACCCGCATAGGCATTTTATATTATTTCATTATCACTATATCATACATTACGTTTAAACATATTTGTTCATCTCATACTATGCCCGAATATACTAAGTATACATCACTTTAAGTGTCACATTAATTTTTATTCGATGCATAAAAAGGAGAATTTTAAAACCAAAGCAATGTTCCGTATTTGGAGATTCAAGAAGTCGTGTCCTAGCTTATGGGGTTTGACTTTTTCTTTGAACCTAGATAACCGAACATCCTTTTTAAAACTAAAAACACATGAGATTTAAATAGTAATTAAATAACGAGCAATCTTATTTTCGAGGATTCGAGATGTCGTGTCCTAACTTACGGGATATGACTTTTTCGTTTTGGTTACTTCGAGATAAGAAATCCTTTTACATATGTTTTAATTTATCTAATTGATTCTAATTAAAAATAACATTATGCAAAAAGGGATCATGTTTTAAATTCTCTTCAAATTTTCAATTCTCGACACTAAGACATCAATTAATCAATTAGGTACCAATTTTGGGCATTACGAGGGTGCTGATCCTTCCTCATGCGTAACCGACACCCATTTCCTGGATTTCATAGACCAAAATTTATTGTTTTAATAAATTAAACCTTCTATTGAAACGATCAAATTTTGAGGTGGTCCAATCACACCAAAATAAAAAGGATTAGTGGCAACTCTATTTTCGTTCGTTTTTAAAATAAAGTTGATTTCAAAAAGGTTTCAACAGCTTGACAACTCCTCTAGGGACTAAAATAAGAAGTCAAGCCGTAAGTTGATTACTTTTTGGTCTTTTTGTCGAAAGTTGATAATTTGGTTTAAATTAACGATCCCTTTATTGCATTTCATCTTTCATGTTTTGTCTTTGATATTTCAGGTTATATAACGATCTAGTATACCTGTTTTATTGGTTCGAAAATTTCTTTTTGTGTTTTTCGCATATTGCATTACATAACCGTTTGATTTTGTCCTTCTTAAGTGGGAGTAAGAAGTTATTCCTTCGTGCGGTATTTACCTCCGTATAGGATAGTGGATCGCTTTCGGGATACATCCGTACCTATGTCTTTGTGAGATCTTCATCTCCATATAGCCATAGGAAAATGTATTCCCCTTCACTAAACTCGATCTGTATGAGCTTATAATGGGTGAGGATGAAGGAATCTGCTGGTTTAGGTACCCTTACTTTAGAACCTTACCACGTATAATAAGCCTTAAGAACCTACCCTAGGTAGAACCATACCAAACCTCTAGTGGTCACCAGAATAGGTGTTGTATTTATTGTTTCTTGCTTTGAATTATAGTTTTGTCTGAAATGTATTAACTTGTTTTATTTTGTTTTGGCTGTGATTGCATTGTATTTTCATAAAAAATGGTGTTAATTCACGTTCAGTTGCTAAATAGAGAGTTTGTCATGGAAAATGAATTTCTTGATAAAGTGGAAGACAATGCGGCCATCCGGATATGGATCGAGAAGACACAACAAGAGAAAGACGACAGCCTGACAGAGGGATATACGTCAGAACTATGGGATTTCATTCGCATCAGTGTAACTCAGAATAATCTCCAAGAGTTGAAAGAAATGTGGGACAATGGGATGACAAAACCAAGCAATTATTCTACCGAGACTATGGTGATTTGCCTTATCTACTCGATGTCAAAGTGGATAAGCACTTATTTTGAGCTCTTGCCTAGTATTGGAATCTCACCTATAGCTGCTTCACTTTTGGAAAGGTAGACTTGGTGCCCACCATAGTAGAGTACACAACTCTGCTCCGTTTCTCGAGGATCTAAGCCTACAAAACTTATTCTAAATCCGCCAACGTCCCAAATTTCTTAAAGAGGCCAATGAGTATCACGGGGATGAACGAGCAATAGGTTACGGCCTAGATTAAACAAAAGGGAGATAGTAAATGCATCCATTGGAAAATTTTGTGAGATTTGATATTGGCACATCCAGATACTAAGAAAAGAGTCAACATCTTCGCCCTGAGTATTTACGAGTTGATCATCTTCCCTAAGGTATTAAGACACACAGATGATGTAGTTTTAGATCTATTTGACCGACTTGACAAAAGGGTCACGCCCGCCCCGATAATTTTGGCTGAAACTTTCAGATCTTTGAATGCATACCATAGAGTGGGTGAAGAAAGATTTATTGGGTATGCGCAACTCTTGTTAGCATGGTTCCATAGCCACTTTTGGAAGGTAGAAAAGGTTTCTTATCGAGTATTCTTCGAGAACTACTCTCTGTTGAAAGAGTTTGTGGCTACCTCAATGCGAGACAACATTTCGGAAGAAAAGTGGATGACAATTCTCCAGGGTCTCTAAGACGAAGACGTTGAATGGAGGGCCCCTTGGATGATCCCTAATAAAATTTTGTACTGATGTGGAGACTTCGACTGGGTCCCTTTACTCGAGATATGATGAGCTATTGGATATGCCCCTGTACTTGTATTAAGGTAGTATAGGTCGAGGCAATTTATATCGGTAACACAAGGGTTGGCTTAGTGTGAGTTTGCATACAAGGGTGATAATTACAAGAAGAAGGTTCGTGAAATATCGAACGCTTGGAACCAAACCCATCGAATAAAAAGATTTATTGCAAATCTCATGACGACCCTCGAAAATGATTGGTGGTGAGATAAAAGAGTCAATGACAATGTCCCTATATTAAGTCAAGAAAACACTCTGCCTATAAAAGAACACTTACAAGTGCTCCCATCTCAACTAGAGATCATAAAGCAAGACTTTGAAAAGAGGAGTTCGGAGTTGAGGAAAAAGATAAAATAGTTGGAAGAAGAAAAGATTCAGCCATGATTAAACATCAACGTCCAGAATTTAGAAGCCGAGAAAATGAAAAAATGAAAAAAGGAAAGAACAAGGCTGAGGAAGACTTGGACATTCTAAAAACAAATTATGAGAAGCTGTGTCTGTCGATGAGAACTGCTGAGTTGGGTAAAACATCAGAACAATGGTGGCAAGAAATCAAAAAAGAAAATATTAGAAAGAAATTTGTTAGAAAGCCGCGATGAAAAAGTTGGGTTGAGAGCCCGGGTGGCAGAATTAGAAATGTCACTGCATCAATATCGTAGTCGCAACTTCGCAATTGAGTTGAAAGCAAGCTTAAATAAGATTGAAGATTTGAAAGGAAAGATAGAAGAGCTCGAGGCCACACTGCAAAATTGTGAACTTCGAGTTAAACTTCTTAAAACAAACAATGAACACAGGAAAGAGCAACTCAAACGCTCTCAAGGTCAGATTAGGGATAGAGATTACATCATGGGCGAAAATATGACTCAAGTATGGGAAGTAGCCGACCATTTGCAAACCCTAATAGTTCAAGGCGACATGCTGAGCTTAAAATATGAATCTGAATCAGATCAGGGCTGAGAATTAGCTTGGCTTCTTAGGAAAGTCAAGGCTTTAAGTATTAGGGCAAGGCCATATATGTAAATATATCCATTTTATGTAAAGAGATTTGTTTTCTAGTAAAGTTATTCTAATAAAATTGAATCAGAATCAATGCATCTTTTTGCATTCATTTCATTCACCAGCATTACATTTCATCATATGCATTAAATTCTATAAAAAGACCTTACTTAATCGAAATTATGACAGTTACCCTGGAAACCAACAATAATCTACCAACTAAATACCATTACGGTTCCCGCGACAAAACCAAAGTAATGGATCAAAGATTAGAGAGATTAGAACAAATTTAGAAAGACATGCAAGATCAGTTGCAAGCGCAGCTATAAGAGCAATTAGCTAAGGTACAACAAGACATGAGGGATCAAATACAAGAATCCCAACGAAAGTATGATAAGCTAGTTGACCTAATTGTTGGCCGGAGGGATTGAAAAATGGAAAAGTACTGTGATTAACTCTGGGGATGATAATGAAGACCCTACATACCCCCAGGATTTACTCCGTTGAATGTCCAAGCCCAACTAGATACATATACAAATCTCACCCCAAATACAAATACAACACTCAGATAACAGATAACAGATATAGAATCACATGATTAACATGCTCGTATACAGATATTATACTTACTTACGTAGTATAGTTAGACATGTATATCAGTTTCATACTCAAATCAGACTATCAGATTAACATATCACATACAATGGGTTTAGTTAGCTCTTACCAACCCTACAGTAGGCCCACAATCGATCAGAATGACCCATGCAACCCTAGGAAAATTTTAGAATTTTGGGCCTACATGCCCGTGTAGACCAACACGCCTAAATTGGCCTTATTCGTGTGTCTCACATAGCCTAGCCCAAAGCCCACATGCCCAATCTGGCCTAGCTTGTGTGACCTACATGGCCGTATCTCGCACACAGCCTCACCCTCGAAAGTCACACGGTCGTGTGTCACACACGGCCAGCCACATGGTCTGTCACATGCCTGTGTGGCTTCGACAGACCTAATTTTTGGCTTTTGTCGAACCTCATTTTCTCGTGTTTAGGTACACACCTGGTAATGTTTTAATGCGAAAGCAATCTCGATCCCTTTCAAACCTAAAAACTAGTACCCCAAACACCGATTTAGCAACCAAAATACAAATTCACGATAAAAATTCAACAATTCCCAAGAACTCACCGCCGACGATAAACCCCTGCTAATGCGTACTAAGCCGTTAAAGTGTAATTTTTTCCTCACAACCTTCACCTAAACACAGATTTCATCGATTAATTACCAATCAGTGGCTACCATTTAATATCACTAACATCTCAAAACCAAACGTTAACGACAAACGAAGTTCTACTTACCAAGCCAATTAAAGAACCCGACAATTTCAGTAACACGATCTAACGACCAGTTGACGAACCAAATTGAAGAAGAACGAAGCAAATATTTATAGAAAAAGAGAAAAAATGTCGAAAAGGAAAAAGAAGGGAAAAATAATGTCAAAAAATTTGAGAAAATAACGTCATAGGGAATTTGGGAAGAATAATAAAATTAATAAAATTAAAAATTAAAATGAAATAAAATCCCACAATCCCCCATGTTTAGGCATAATCTCCTACTAACCCAATCCCAACTACCAATTCTCTCATCCACTTACACAGACTTCCAAACCCATCCAAACTCTCTCAAACAACCGAGACAAAAATTAACATCCACGCTCGTACGAGAATTCGAACATAAGACCTCCAGCAAGTTAACTCCTTACCACTCGAACCAGTAAGCTTATTCTGATATAAGTTTATAAACAATAAAATATAAGCCTACCCAACAGGGATAAGGCTAGGATAAAAAAAATAACAGAACCCAGAATACTTAGCAACTTAAATAGATACACATTTGTGTCAGGATTTCTGAAATAGAAATAAATTATTCAGGGCATTACAATTATATTTCATATGAATCATTATTGCTATAAATATCTATTTTAAAAGGATATAAAAAAAAGGAAGGATTGAATTATTGATTACTCTTGTTATTAAACTGAATTGACTGTGACTATCTTTGTGATCTTCTTTTGTCATTATTCTTATTAAGGGGTTGAAAGTAAAATATTTGACTGTGAAAGATCTACTTATGAGGAATAGAATATGGTAATTCTATCTAAAGCTCGTTAAGGTTGGATGCACCTGAAGTTGCAAGTTTTTTTAAAGTTGTGAGTATAACTCTATAGTATTTAGCATAAGTTCTCAATTAAAATTATGTGGAAAAATATTACTGATGAGAACTTGCAAGAGAGAAAACTCATGTATGAAAAGGCATTGGTTACGTACATGTTGTACACTTGGAAAATAAGATTCACTCTCAAATTTTGCTATTAATAAATTTGATTGGATTTAAAGTCTACTACTGGAGTTTAATTTGCTTACTTCTTGATAAAATCGTCAAAACTCAACGTAGAAAAAAGATTTTGGCATATTTCTTGAAGTGAATATTGTATATAATTATTTAAAATTATATTTATTTTGTTGACTTAGTGGCATTATAGACTTCACATTGATTTAGACATTTCTAGTAGTAGATGTCACAATAGTATTTATATGCAGATACAAAGTAAAAGAAATAATAGTAAAATTATCAATTTGTCTTTATATTGACATTATTAGCTCAATTGAAATGCATGTTAAAGTAAACCGAAGTTTCTTGACACAAATGCATATATTACTTGGCGTGACTAGTTATACCATCCTAGATCATATATGATGTAGAAATTAATTGAGAATTCATATGTACACTCATTAAAGAACTAGAAGATTCTTCAATTTAAAAATTCTCATTTGTTGTTTGTTCTCAATGAAAATTGATTCTTAGAAACTCATTAGCTAAAGTTGAGATTCAATGTATTGCATTTTTGAAATGAATATGGGTTCATTCATCCACCATGTGGATGGTTTTGATATTATATGATTTTGGTAGATGCATCTAAAAAGTAATCACATATGTGTTATCAATTTGTAACCTGTCGTTTGCAAGATTGATTGTTTAAATAATTAATTTCAGATCATGCAACTAAGACAATTCATCTTGCTAATACCAATGAGTTTATATCTCATTCTTTTATTGATTGAGTTTGAAAAACTTTTGTAAAAGTTTGTTACTTATGTGCATAATGGTTTAGAAAATTTATTGATTGAACGCATATGATTAATATCTAAATCATTACTTATAGGAACTAAACTTTCTATTTCAACATGAGATTATATTGATTTACGTGTTGTACACATCAAGCCAATAAGTTATAAATACTCTCCATTACAATTGGTTTTTAGTCAAGAGCTAAATATTTCTCATCTTTGAATTTTTGTATGTGCATATATGTTCCAATTGCTCCACCACAACATACAAAGATGAGTGAATCCTCAAAGAAAAGTGGGAATATATATTAATTACAAGTCTCTTTGTATTCTTAGATGTTTTGAATGTATTTGAGGTTCAATTATGTCATGATTTGTGGTTACTATTTTGATTCGATAATTTTCCTGACATTAGGAGGAGAGAAATAATAACTTGTAATGAGTTAGGGAGAGAGTAATTTGAACCAGAAGTTCAACAAGGATAACTCATTACAAGTTCCAAAAATGAAAATTCTCATAAAAGAAAATAATAAATCTAGATATATAGTGAAGGCAGAAGAGACCCAAGACATAACTAATAAGTAAAACTCCATAAGAGATTCAAGTACCTGAAACTGAAGATTAAAATAGTGAAAATAAGATATCTCAACAAGTTACGCCAATTCAAGAAAATGTGGAACTGAATAATAAAAGTTGTCGACAATGGTTTTGCATGCAATATTATTATTAAAATAATGAAATAAAAGAAGGATCTTGAATAGATCTATTGAAAAATATAGATATCGAAAAGATTGGTTAAAATAGAAAGATGCAACTTAAGTACAATTAAATTCGTGGAGTTTTTTGACCAGTAGTCTAAATATCTAAATGTATAAAACTAGTGAGGGTGCAAATGACGTAGTTTTGCAAAAACGAAATAAAAATATGAAATTTTTCGCTAAGTCCTGGCATTGATTATGAAAAGATATTATATTCTTTTGTGGTGGATGCAATAACCTTTAGATATATTATTTTGACAATTCATAAAAGATTAACTTGAGCCTAATGGTTGTTATTACAACCTTTTATGAACCACTATATAGTAAAGTTTATATTAAAATCCTTAAAGGATTTAGGTTGCTAGAAGCATATTGAGATTCTCGGAAATTGTTCATTTATATGAATTGAAATAATTTGAATATATGTGGTAAATAGTAGTTGAATGAGGATTATAAAATGATCCAAAATACTTATTTGTGTTTTTATAGAAGAATCATGTTTAAAATTTGCTATGATTATTGTTGAAATTCCTGAAGAGATCAAAATATATTTACCCCAAAATTTCCCTCACTCATGACTTTCAAAAGAACGGTGATATAAATGCTTGACAAATATATTCAAATAGTCATTTGAAAAACTAGTATTCAAGATTGAATACGTAAAATATAAGAAAATATGTGATGTTTTCATAAGGGGAGTAAATACGCACTGTACTCTTTTTCCCTTAACCGAGGTTTTGTCCATTGGGTTTTCTTGGTAAGGTTTTTAATGATGCAGCATATTATGCGTATTATAGATATGTGTACTCTTTCCTTCACAATGATTTTTTCCATAGGGTTTTTATCTTAGTAAGATTTTAACGAGGCACATTATCTACTAATGAACATTCAAGGAGGAGTGTTATGAATATCTTATTAAGTGGATGTCTATTAAGATCAAGATAAGTTTTAATGAAATTTAAATTCTAATAGTTATTAGAAGTAGATCTCTACTTCATTTATACTTTTATGCCTATAAATAGAGACTTTGGAAAAGTTTTGTAAATATTCTGATTGATCAATAAAATACACTCGCTCTTTGCTCTCACATTCTCTTTGTTATTTAATTGTATAAATTATTTAATTAAGTTAATTAATTTTAAAATAATCATTTTGGGTAGAATATTTAATTATTGGATTTAATAATTACATCAGCTTTGGTTATTTATTTATTTATTTAAATCAAGAGATGTGAGCAATATAAATAAACAAAAGATGGATCTCCCACACCCACCAAGGACTTTTATGTCGTAGCATACAAGGGAAAATGTCCCTTGGAGCAGCCGGTAACGGGGCTAAAAGTCTGACTTTGACTTGAACTCTTCTTAAATAATTATTTTATGCACTCTAAACTCAAGTAAATTCTTGCAAATATTGCTTCATAAATACTATATGTGTCGAAAATTATATAAACCCAATACGAATCATGTCGAAATTTAGTGAAAAAAAATATTTAAGTAAATTTTGTAGTCAAATGAAATTTACTTTTCTTAAATTTTGATTCTAAAATTGTGAGATTATTTAGGGATTATAATTCAAATCTAGAAATTGCTTCTCAATTTTTGGCACCCCATAGAAAAGAAGGCAATACCCCTCAAAAAGTTTGGATTATTGTTTTATGTTCGTTCACGCTTTACACATACGAAATTTTGATAATAATAAAAAAAAATGTTGAAGGATTTGGACTAAGTTTAAATTAATTGACAAACTCACACCTTCCTAAAAATTCCTTTGTGATTTCAACATCTCCTTATTCTTGAAATACAAAAAAGAAAAAGAGTAAAAAAATGGGATTATTTTTTCTAAACATTTTTCCAACATGTGAGAGATGTCTTTATTACCATTTATGACTGTAGCGATGGAAATTGAGAATCACACCATGCGATGTTTGTTTCATTGATAATTTATTTTATTTCCTTGTGTAGTGAAAAAATGACGAATCTCATTTTATCATTCTAACTTTATTTGAAGTTTTCTCGATTCGAGTCGAGTTAAATTTTAAAAAATAATTTTGGGTCCTTGTAACCACTGTCACCCATCGTAATAAAATTTGTCCATCTTAATCAAATTTTTTATTAACTTTCATCACCTCATAATTTATTTATTAATTTTTTATATACTGGTTAACTTCTTTGCTTACTTAGTTGTTTCAATTATCTTCAAATTCTTGTCACTATGTATTTTGGAATTAAAAATATATTAAATGTAAAATATGATTTTTTAATAAAATTTATTTTAAAATAAAATGTGAAATTGATGCCAATATAAAATTTTAACAAGAATATTTTATGGCATAATTAATAATTCAATTTTAATATAAATATTCAATATGACTAAACAATTCAATAATATAAATAATATAAAATATGAAATTCAATTTAATAATATAAATAGTAGATATAAATAAAATTATTATTATTTATGTTTAGTGATTTTTTTTGGATAATTTTGATTTTTTATTTGAGAGTAAATGGTGAGAAGTAAAAGTTTAGGGGGAAAATAAAAAGTTTTGGTGAATAAAAGTTTGAGGGAAAGTAAATAGAGGGAGTAAAATTTTGGAGGGAAAATATTTAAAAAAAAATTGGAGGGGGGAGGGTTTGGGGTAGATGAGAGGTGGGATGGGAAGGGAATAAAAGTTTTAGGAGAAAAGTGAGAGGGAGTAAAAATTTTGGGAGGGGAATAAAATGTTTTGAGGGTTTTTGGGAGTAAAATTTTGAGAAAAAATAAATGGGAGAGTAAAATTTTGGTGGGAAATGGATTTTGGGTAGATTGGGGGGTTGGGAGGGGAGGGGAGTAAAAGTTTTGGGGGGAAAGTGGGAAGGAGTAAAAGTTTTGAGTGAAAAGTAAAAAGGTTTGGGAGTTTGGGGTAAAAATGTAAAATATTATAGTTTGATATTCGAATTATTCGAGTTATTCGAATTCAAAAACTCAACTCGATTCGAACTCGAAATTTTAAAAAAAAATCGAGTTGATTCGAATAACTCGAATAACTCGATTCGTTTAACTCGAAATTTAATTTTTTTTTTCGATTTTTTCGAATCGAATCAAGTTTTGCTCACCCCTAGTACAAAATATTTATCGATATTCTAATATTGAAAATTAGATAATTACAAAATTTATGCCATCTTACATTTCTACATATTTTAATCACGAAATTATAAATGGTCACGTTATTTGTATTTGTCTTATTTTCTACAAAAAAAAATTATCCGTATATCTAATTTTAAGTTTAAATGTATATAATTAATTTTTATTTTATGTCACGCACATACAATAAATAAGTTCGTTCAGCATGTGACATAGCACTAATATTTTATATGTTAATTAACATATACATAAAGTTAAATTAAAATTTAATTTCATTTAAATTAATTTTAAATTTTAAAATTTTTACAAAGATAATTCAAACTTAAGATTATTTTTGAAAAATATAAACACATCATCAACGTAGATTTTAAAATTAGGGTGTTTATGAATAACAACTTAAACTTAAATTAAATATGGATGGTGTGATGAAAAATTATAAAGTGAAAACCCTAAAAATTAATTACAAAATTCATACCTTTTCTTTCCCCTTGTCTTTCATTTTTAGGCTGAAAGCCGAATGTGAGATTACCAATCTTGACAACACATCCCATCTTCTTCTCTACTTTTCTAATCTGCACAATCCATACAATGTGCCACTCATCTATAATCCTCTAACATATCTTTATGATTTAATGGTGTAAAAAGTCTTCAATTTTTTTTAAATAATTAAGCCCATGCTTTTTTTTGCACTCAATTAGGTACTCAAATTTTTAAAATATATAAAAAAGATTCTCAAACTTTTTTTATTTTTATAAAGAAGCAATTAATCCCCTTTTCTCTCTCTCTTTTTACATTCAATTGGATATTTAAACTATCAAAATGTATCAAAAAGACTCTTTGACCGTTAACTTTAACAGTTGATCATTAAAGTTAACCGCCCCTAATTTTTTTGTTAAAACCATCACATGTCACAACCACAGCGTGACATGTGACAAACAAATAATAAAAATAAAATCAATAAATGTCATATTTTTAATAAAAATATAAAATTTATTAAAATTAGGAAAAAATTATAAAAGAGTAAAAATGTAAACTATATAGAAATATAGAAAAAAATTATAAAAATTTATGAAGTCGTAAGGAATTATAGAAAATGTAAAGAAATATAAAATTTGTAAAAAAGTATTCTACCAAGAAGCATTTTATAATTTTTCTATATATTTTATTGATTTTATTTTTATTATTTTTCATTACATGTCATGTGTTACGGCATGTGATGGTTTTAACGAAAATATTAGAGTCATTAACTTTGACGGTCAACAATTAAAATGAATGGTTAAATGACCTTTTGATATATTTTATAATTTTTACGAATTTTTAGAAAACTTTAATATTTTTTATTAAAGTTTAATAATTTTTATAACTTTTATTAATTTTATTTTTTATAATTTTCTTACCACGTGTCACGCAGATGAGTTGTGACACAAGCTAACTTTAATTAAAAAATTAAAAAATTAACTTTAACGGTCAACTGTTAAGTTAACGATAAAAAAAAGGACCCAAGTAATTAAAAAAAACTTAATTACTTTTTTAAAAAAAAATTGATAACTTTATTGCCGTATCAATAAAATTAAAATTTGTATAGTAGAAAGGAAAATTGAAGTATCCGATGCTTGCTCTATCATCATCCTTAAATTAAGGCCATGGTTGGGCCGAATCTCACGTCTCGTGGGGTCACCTCTCATACTGAACCCACATGACCTGCGCTGCTGCACCTTTGCATGTTTTACTTTCAACTTGGAATCGCACTATCAGATCTTCGTGTCCCCGTAATTCTTCACCACCCTCATGCCTATTTCTGTCCATTCACTCTCCTTTCATATGCGGCGTAACCGTGTTTTCACTTCTCACCCTTCGTCTCTCATTCCTCTTAGCTGTTCTCCCCCACTTGGATTCCCAACTCTACCCTCCCTTTTTGACTGTTCCCTCCTCGTTCAGTACACAGATTTGTCCTATTCCCTTTCCATTTCATAAAAAGATGGATGGATCAAAGAGGATTTTCTTTTCAACCCAAACCCAAACCCAAACCCTAACTCGCTTTCCCTTTGATTTTTTGCTGACACTGACTAACTGAGTCCAAAATTCCACCAGCTCCTTCCTTCATCAGCCATGAGCCGTTTCAGGGTAACTGACATCTTCGACCCTTACTCTCCCTCTCTCTGTGTTAAAGAAACCTCCATTCTCGCTCACAAGCCCTTAGCTTTTCCCTCATTTTTCGAAGCAGAACATGAACTTAGCTCCGCCCTCGACCTACTGAGTCCTTTCCGTTGCTTAAGCCCCATCGATATCTACGACAACGTCACCGATCTGGTCCAAATCGAGAGAACGCCGTCGTTTCGTTCGTACAAGAGGGTACAACGCCGAGTCGAACCCGAGTTTTCTATTCAAACCTTGTGCGACCGAGTTACGGCGCTGGAGTCTAAATTCGACCGTCTCGTTAACGGGAGGAACTCCGGAGGGGACAGGAAGTACACGTGGACTGCGGAGATCAAGGGGCCGGTTGAGAGGAAGTACAAATGGGTAGCGGAGATCAAGGATGGGAAGAAGACAGAAGAGGTGAAAGAGAAAAAGTATAAATGGACGACTGAGATTGAAGGAAAGGGAATTGATGGGCCTATCTCGAGAAAGTACGTGTTCTCAGCATCCACTGGTGGCGATGCAAGTGAATGTAGCAAATCGGAGAAGAAGGAAAAGAATGAGAAGAAGCATCAGAAAAAGGACAAGAAAGGAGAGAATGTTCCGCGTGTAGTGGAGATCGAAGAGCCGTCAGATCACGGAGCTGTCGTTTTAAGACAGGTTTGATGAATTTAGTTTAGTTTATTCCGCTTGAGTTGTGTAACGATGAATTGCTTTCTCTATCAAAATTAAGACGTTTAATTTCCTTTTCAGCAGATCCTGAAAACGACATTTCTTATTTTATTAGTTTCTTGACTAATCGCTGCCACCTTTAGTGATCCTCCAATAATATCTAACTTAGTATTTGAGGAAATGAATCGATCCTTATCTTCATTTTCCCTACTATGAACACTTGTAACTAGGCTTTTTCCAAAAGAGCTGGAGTTATAAGAAATAACAGGGGCAAGAAGAAGGAATTGTCTCCTCAAGATGCTGCTTTGGTGATCCAAGTAACATTCAGAGCTTACCTGATCCGTAGATCACAGGCTCTTCGTGCCCTTAGGGAATTGGCAATTGCCAAGACTAAGCTGAAAGAGATCAGATCATATTTTAATAACTTCTCCTATCGTCGTCGAGTAGCCCAGGATGCAGAAGAACGCCAAAGGTTCTCTGAGAAAATCATTGTGCTGCTCCTTACTGTTGATGCCATTGAGGTACACTATCTTTCTCGCTTTGGACTTTTAATTTGTCAAACTTATGTGATAGTCAGCCATCAAATAGGTCCAATGAGAATATATTTGAATATATTATGACTTCAGTTGTGCGCATCTAACACATCGAATGATAATTTAATCTGTTACCATGTTTTTGGATCAGGTAATTGGTGTATGTTTTTTCTCAGCAATGGTACTTATGAGTTAATGACAGTCATCACGAGTTATTGTTACCCTTAAAAATGGAGCAATAGTATGATCTGTCAATGCACTTAATGATGTCGAATCATTAACTGCTTGCTGGACATGCCTCCATTATGAAACTATGGTTCAAAAAAGATTCAGTGACGTTCATGGAATCATCATGTTACTTTTAAAGAGGAGTTGATTATAGTTACCATAATGAAGGAAAAATGAACCAAAATTTTGTTGCATTCAGTTAATAGTCATTAATGCCTCAAACCATAAGGGGTTGAAAGAATGCTATCTATCAAAGCCGAAGTTGTTATGAACCTGCTGAGAATAAATATCTCTAATCGACAAAATGCATTAGGATTTTTTTCACTAAAACAAGTATTTTAAAGAACTAAGGCCTTTATTGGAGATGGTGATGGTGATGGTATCAGGATAGCATGTTTCAGTATCTGAAGCTTATTTCAGTGTGATTTTGGATTCTCATCTTTTGTCATGAAATTGTACACCTTGGCAGTTAGCTTGAATGTAAATGGAAGTTGAAACCAATTTGAATTGGATGTGCTGTGTTGTATCATATAGGGAGCTGATCTAATGGTGCGAGCTGCTAAGAAGTCAATGGTAGACGAACTGGAAGCGATGCTTGATGTGGTGGATCCTCAGCCCCAAGGGAGATCACTTTCAATGAGGAGGACATTTGACATGCCAGATAGTGTCATCCAGAAGGAAATCGCCGAGGGGGTGGCAGAGGTGGTTCGAATGTTTGAAAGTGATGCGGACACTGTTTGATGCACTCTTGTAAAAACGTTGTGTAATATGACAAAATCACCCATCTTTATGGGTGCTTTGCGAGTCAGATGTTTGGAAGATGCAGATTAGTTTATGATGTGTGGACCTGATCTCTCGTTTTATTTTCTGTGGCACTTGTGTAATTGTGTTTTGCACGAACATATTGGGACTTATTTGAAGATGGTGGTACTTGTTTTATGCAAGAGCTTAGTTCCCTTTTTATGCTTCGGCATTCCTGTTATGGGGTATGTATCTAGTGTCTGCAACTCGAGTGCCTAAATTTAAGATCTCGTGCTCAGAAAGACTCTTATGATTGTGAAGGTACACTGAATAAACAAGTTTTGAGTCCAAGACATTGCATGTAAAAGAACCAGTTAGTGGGCCTTTTCTACTTCTATTTAGAAAACCAGATTTCAGGTAAGGATGAAGGAGAAGCTATTCATCTCAGTTTTGCTTACAAATTAACTTTGCAGTTTGGAAAAGAAAAATTAATACGGAAGAGGTTCCAAAAATAAAATTTTCAGAAAATTTAAAATATTGAAATCATTCATTTTTTTTTTTTTGTAATAAAGCTGGCATTCATTATTCCAAGTAATAAAACAAAACGACAACAGTAAAGAAGACAGATCATCAAAATAAAACAAACAGCAAAACCAGACTCAAAACAAAAACCAACAGAATACCAGCAGATTTTCGAGAGCATCAGCAGCGAAAACACCAAAGATCGGAAAACAAAGAGCTTTGAAAACAACCTAGGAGATTCTGAGAACCTTCTCCAAACATCAAAGCCTAATCCCAAATCAGCCCCGATGAAGCCACTCATGTCGATCCAACTCCGCTACTTCTACAACCTTTGCGGGTGCTTCTTCAACCCAAAAGCAAGGTAGGTTCTGGTCCCGGCCAACCATCGGCAGCTCATGCGCCGCTCTATTTGCCTCTCTGGGAATGAAATTGTAAATGACCTCTTCAAAAGCATCTGCCAAACCTCGAATATTCTGAGAGATCGGGCTGAGAACAGATCTATCAGTACTATGTGAGATTAGCTTCTTAATAACAGTTAGTGAATCGCCCTCCAAGATCACTTTCCGAAAACCCATATCCAGAGCAAAAAGAAGAGCCCGTTCACAAGCTCTCGCCTCAGCCACAAACGCATCTGCAATGTCCACCAACGGGTACGTACTTGCACCCATAATTAAACCCTCAGAATCCTTAGCTAGCACAGCTGAAATAGAAAAATTTCAAGTACTAGTGAAAGAGGCATCAAAATTCAGCTTTATAAATCCAGTTTTAGGAGGTCTCCATACAACATTCCTTTTCATACCGACGGTCAGTTCTCTAGTTTTACCAAGACTTAACTCTTGATAATAGCCCTGGATAAAACCCACTAATTCATAGAGCTCAAATTTTAAACCCTCATTGACTAGCTTATTTCTTCTATACCAAAGTGCCCACAAAGAGATAGCACTGAGTTTCTTAGAATTCATATTCAGTGCTAGAAAAGCCCTGACAAAATTTGTTGTTCCATCAGCGGAGAAGGCACCAAAACCCATAGGGAGCTTCAAGTGGAACCAAAGCTGCCGCAGAGTGTTGCAGTACCATAAAAGATGATGGGAGTCCTCCGCCTCCGACTTACACAGAGGGCACACCAAGTTAGTCCGCAATCCTCGCTTCACCAAATTCTTGAAATGAGGTACATAACCCTGAAGAAGACGCCAGAGATGAATCTTTATTTTAGTGGGGATCTGAATATCCCAAATTGAAGTAAACATTTTACTGTAATTCTCGGCTACTGCTTGTTTAATTGTACTTGTAATCAAACTCCTATACCCACTCTTCACTAAATATTCCCCAGATGCGTCATGCCGCCATACCTGCAAATCAGAAATTCCACGTCCGGCAACGGGAATATTGATGATGCGCCTAGCCTGCTCAACACCAAAAAGTCAGAAAATAACCTCCTTCTTCCAGGTACAGGACTCATCATTTAAAAGTTGATTCACCGTGGTCCATTGGGTATCTATAGAGTTAACTAACAATCGGCCATTACCAGAGCCCGGTATCCAGGGGTCATTCCATATGTTCACCATCTCCCCACTACCTATCCGCCACAACAGGCCATCAGCAATTACATCCCTGGCACTACAAATACTCATCCAGGTAAGTGACCGGTAAGCCCCCACCTTAGCTGAAAAAATATTAGAAAAAGAAAAATATCGGGCTTTAAGAACTTTCGACAGAAAACAATCAGGCTGAGTAAAGATTCGCCACACTTGCTTAGCTAAAAGAGCTTTATTGAACAGATAAAGATCGCGAAAACCCATCCCACCATACGCCTTCGGTAAGCAAAGTACACTCCACGTACTCCAATGTATGCCTTTGGAAGTCTTATTACTTGTCCACCAAAATTTATTTAAAATTCCTTCAAGTTGTTTACAAAAAGTTTTAGGTAGCTCAAAGCATTGCATAACATAGACCTGAAGTGCTTGAAGCACTGACTTAATAAACACTTCTTTCCTCCCATCGATAAATACCTAAAACTCCATCCCGCAATACGCTTCCGAAATCGGCCTGCAAAATTAGAGAAAGCCCATCTCTTCTTCCTTCCTACCAACATTGGAAGGCCCAAATACTTGTCCGGATTCGATGCCCATCTAACTCCCAAAATAACAATGATCTCGGATCGAAGTTCCTCTCCCACATTCGCGCCAAAGTAAATTAATGATTTTGACAAATTAATTTTTTACCCCGAGGCCAACTCATACTCCGTTAAGATGTTACGAACGGAACAAGCACCCTCAAACGTAGCATCTCCAAAAATAATGCAATCATCTGCAAATAACAAATGAGTAACCGAGAGGTTTCCCCTACCAATTGGAGCACCCTTCAGCTCATTTTTAACCCTAGCCTCCCTCAACAAACAAGAAAGTCCTTCAGCACAAAAGAGAAAAAGGTAAGGACTAAGGGGATCCCCTTGCCTGAGTCCTCTAGATGGACTAAAGCTCTCACTAATGTCACCATTGATACCTACCGTATAGGTAACCGAACAGACGCAACGCATGATAAGAACTAACCAATCCTGATGAAAACCCAACCTAGACAACATTCCGGCTAAGAAATCCCACTCCACCCGATCATAGGCCTTACTAAGGTCAAGTTTGAGAGCAAAATTACCTTGTTTTCTTTTTTTCTTCATTTTTAGAGCATGAATAACCTCATAGGCAATAATGGTATTGTCAGACATTTGCCTTCTCGGGATAAAAGTACCTTGGGCTTCATCAATACAGAGGCCTAACAAAGGGCTCATACGAGCAGCAATAGCTGTAGCAATAATCTTATAAAGCACATTTCACAAACTGATAGGACGGAACTGCGAAAGATCCTTAGGCTTATAAACTTTAGGAATAAGAACAATATGTGTCTTATTAATATCACCCATCTCCCTTCTACCATTCAACATCTCCAAACAGAAACTAGCAACCTCATCCCCTACAATATGCCAATATCGTTGGAAAAACAAAGCCGAAAAACCATCAGGCCCTGGGGCCTTCAAAGGCGCCATAGATTTTACTGCTAGCCAAATGTTCTCCTTTGTGAATGGTTGTAGAAGCTTATCATTCATGTTCCTAGAGATCCGTTTTTCAACCAGACCAAGTACTCGATCCTCACCTCCCCCTTCCGATGATGTAAAGAGGTTTGCAAAATACCTCACAGCGATTCCCAACATCTCCTCTGTACCCGTAACCCACTGACCCAAATCATCTTCCAAACCATGAATTTGGTTGCGGTTATGACGAGCCACTGCCACCCTATGAAAAAAAGACGTGTTCCTATCACCATACTGAATCCAATCAAGACGAGCACGCTGGGCCCAATACAACTCCTCTTTATCAGCTTTAAAATTCAACCCAAGTTGAACTTCCAAAATTTCACCCAATATTTCATCTGTGGGGTCCTTCTCCACCAGCACAGCTAGTCGCTTTTCCAAACCCAACTTATGCCCTTTTTGTTCATGATATCTTGACCGATTCCAATTTTGAAATACCTCTCCAAGATGCATTAGCTTAACCTGCAAATCGCCATGACAACCATCCCACCCCCTCTGAACAACTTCCTCAAAAGCATCATCCAAGCACCACTTAGCCTCAAAACGGAAAGGAAAATTTGACCGGCTAACCTTTTGATATACCTTGCCACTAGTATTCAACAAAAGCGGGCAGTGATCAGAAAAAGCGTGATTCAGATGCTCCAAAGAGAATTCCAGAGAAAGAGACAACCAACAAGGATTAGCAACGCCTCTATCCAGAAGTTCCCGCAGATTTGAAGAAGAAAACTGCCCCAGTTCCCATGTGAACCATCTACCAGAATAACCTATATCATAAAGTGAACAATCCTCTAAAACTGATCGAAATTCAGTCATTTGATGCGCCGACTTAAGCCGCCCACCTTTTTTCTCAAAAGAACTTAATATTTCATTAAAATCGCCCATAACCACCCATGGCAAAGACTGATCATGTCCCAAACGACGTAATAGATCCCACGAATTCCGCCTCTAGCGTGCATCAGGGCAGCCATAAAATCCCGTAAACCTCCATTTCACCCCAATATCCGGATCAAAGATTATCGCATCCACATGAGAAGATGAATAACTTCTAATCGAAACAAGGTCGTTACCATTCCATCCCAATGACAATCCACCCTTCGAACCCATTGCCCCAATATCAATTCCATTATAATAACCACACTTCAAACGCACTAACTCCATTCTTTTTGCGATAAGCTTTGTTTCAATAAGAAACAAAACTCGGGGATTCAAGGCTCGTAATTTATTTCGGAGCCTATTAACCGTCCGAGGCCTCCCCAAGCCACAGACGTTCCAGCTTAGCAACTTCATGGCGCCCGACTGCTCTGCCAGCAGAGCCAGCCGATAATTCATTTTCTGTAATGTCAGAAGTCCTACACTGTCGCTTTTTCCCCTCCTTAGCATGAAGCGGATCATTTTCAACATTTAGCATCAAATCCATAGGTTCTTGACCCACCATCAACCCATTACTTGGCCGAAGATCCCCATTTGATCCTAACCAATTCCTATCATCTTCTCCAACCTCCCGAAGCCATCGACTGGGAAGAACTGTTCGCCTTCTCGCCACAGCCCTAATAGATAAATCCCAACCAAAAACTATATTTTCTGGAGCCAATCTAGTCCGGATCGGGCAAAAACTCTCCCCATGCCCAAGTTTCCCACAGATAAAACAAAAGAGTTAATTTTTCATACTGGAAACGAGCATAAAATATCCTGTCAGAGCCAACCATTACTTTCTTCCTTCGTTTTAAAGGACAGGTTACATTTAACTTGACACGAATGTGCATAAAAGATAAGTATTACTCAAACAATCAAACAGATCATATTCCATGAATTTACCCAAAAAATCTCCAAACTGCCAGCCATTGTCTCCGACACCAACCCTAGCGGAAGATCATGGACTTGGATCCAAAACTCAGTAAAAACTAAAGGAACCTCTGAAGGGTTCTCGCCAGGTTGAATCCTATGCAGTAAAAGTAGATGATTATTAAAAAACTGCGTACCCACAAGAACCCGTTGAATATCCACCTCGTGAAAAAATTGAAAAAGGAATCTTCTTTCTACCAGATCTGATATGCATATGCCTCTAATCGGATGCCATAAATCAGCCATAGTATTACGAAGCGAGGGAAAATGAACAATACTATCAGTCAAACAGCGGCCTACCAAACAGAGCTGTAGATTCTGATCAACAACCGCCTCATCCTCCTCAAAAGCTTCTTCTTCCTCATCCGTCAGTGCCAGATTTTCCAACTCACTTTCCATGCCGCCACCGAACAAACACAATACAGGCCACTAACAGCCCTCAAAAGCAAACTTGTAGATGATAACCCCTGAACCGAAAATAAGAGAGACGTGCCAAAGCGGCAGACGAAAAACGTGCCAAAAGCGGCAGACCTAATTTAACTTTTAATCCAAATAACCATATTATAAATCATTCATTTTAAAGATTAGGGACTGTAATAAATAATTTTTTTTAGAAAATTTAGACTATTGAAACATAAGTTAAAAAGAATAATATAAAATATGCTTATTATTGTTATGAATATCTTATTAAAGTGAATGTCTATCAAGATCAAGATGAGTTTTGATGAATTTTAAATTCTAATTATCTTCATTTATACTTCTTATGCTTATAAATAGAAATTTTGGATAAGCTTTGTAAATATTCTGATTGATCAATAAAATATGCTCTCTCTTTTGCTCACTCATTTTTTTTGTTCTTTAATCTTTGTCAATTTATTTTATAACACATTACCGGAACGATTCTCTTTTAATTGTTTTTCTCCATAAGTCACAAAAAAATTTCCCTTTCACCAAGCCTTACCCCTTTCAAGCAACAACCAATGCAATAGACGATCATTCAAATTTGCTACTCAAGCTGTTGCCTGATTGCCTTCTAGAGTTACTTTTATTTCAGTCTTCAATTGAGGCCTGCGCATTATGGGTAATTATCATGCAAAAAAAAAATGTTTTTATCCTTTGTTGATTGATTTTTGGTAAAATTATTTTATGAAAAATATTATTACTTTAAAGGTTTCTTTTAAACTAATATTCTTTTATTAAATTATAGTATGTATGATATTTGGGTGATTAAAATTTTTGATGATTAAATTATTGTTATTAAAAATGCTTGAAATTATTGTATTATATCTTTTAAATTGAATTTATAAATATTTGATTAGACCATTATAAGATTTTATAACATATATGTGGTATTGAAATTTGGTACAATGTGTACGGATAACTTTCAAGCATTGTACACAAAAATTTTGATTTTGTTTATTAAATGATTTTTTACTATTAGATCATAAATGTTATTACTGAAACCAAAGTTGTTTTACTACTTGTAATAGTGCTTGTGATAATAGCCGTGGTGATAATAATGATGTTAAAGAATTTAAGGTATATTTTACTATGATTTATTATGCGATGATGATTATGAAATAAAGAATCAATGGAGGCGTTTAGAAATCTGTCATACTAGATTTGTTGCATTCTCCGAAGTGAATGCAAACATAAAGAAAATAAAAGATATAATCATGGACCACTAAAAGTGAGAACATAGTAATAAATAAGGGAAGAATAAGAGTTTTCAAGATAGCTCTTCAAAGGGTAAAGATAAATTATGTTATCAATGTGATATGAAATTTTATTGGTCACATATCTGGTGTATGCCCAAATATTTTGTTTCTATTAATATTCTTTAAGAAAGGATATGAGAATATAGTAATGAATTCAATCATTACAGATAGAAAATATGTATCTTATTTGATATTGAAACAAACAAATATTATTCCAATATTTAATAATACAAAATTAGTTGAAAGCTCCGAAGAGCTAATATATTAATATATAAAAGTACAAAATTTGTGATGGTTAATGCATTAGTTTTAAAAGATATTTATTATAATGGATATCATCTTTGGGATTGTGAATGAAGAAAAAAAATATTTCATATGAATCAAAAGAGAATTGAGTTATTGATTTATATTTATTACTCTTGTTATAAATTGAATTGATTGTGACTATCTTTGTGATCTTCTTCTGTCATCATCCCCGTTAAGGGGTTGAAAGCGAAATATTTGACTGTGAAATATCTATTTATGAGCAATAGAATATGATAAATTTATCTAAAGCTCGTTAAGGTTGGATGCACCTGAAGTTGTATAACTTTTTAAAATTGTAAGTATAACTCTACAGTATTCAGGATAAGTTTTCAATTAAAATTACGTGAAAAAATATTACTGATGAGAACCTTGCAAGAGAGAACTTATTCAACTTTTCATGATTCAAATGTGCTTCTACGGTAGCAATATCATGAAAAAAAATTACTTATGATTGAACAAGAAGATTTTAACCACAAAACCTAACCATTCCCTGAAGAGAATGTTGTTATATGTAATAAATTCGAAAGACATAATCTTTGACATGGATGTAGTAAATTGGACTATAATAATAGTCATGGGGATGGTTGTAATACATTTTCTCACCACCAGAAGTGGAAAAATAAAGAGCACAAGAAAAGAACAAAAATTTCGAAGAACTCTTTAAGAAGAGAGACAATTTATGTATGAAAAGTCATTTGTTATGTACCTATTGTACACTTGGAAAATAAGAATCACTCTCAAAGTTTGCTATTAATAAATTTTGATTGGATTCAAAGTCTACTACTGGAGTTTAATTGCTTACTTCTTATTGTAAAGACTCAACATAGAACAAAAATGTATGTTTTAAATATTAAATCAACTCGATATATGATTTAAATATGTTGAGATGATATTCTTTTAAGTTTTGATTATATGTGTTACATATTGTTTTAAGCATCTCATTTGTTCATAAAATGAATATTAACTAATTTATTTATGCCGCTATAGTAGGTTTTATAATTAAATAATATATTTGACTAAAACATATCTAGTATGCAAATTTATGTTAACAAACCAATGAATTTTATGGTAATTCATATTTGATTTAGTTTAAAGAATTGTTAAAGGTAGTACTTCATCGTTTTATATTATTCCATTTGTTAATTATTAAGAGAAATGACATGAGCAATTGTAAATGAAAAGTTCTATGAGCTTGAATGGTTGGATTTTGAATTAAATTTCATGCATGTTTATGATGACGATCATGATAAAAATTGCTAGTTTTTCATTATGTCATATTTTTATGTTTAAGATGTGACGTTTATTGATATATTTAGTATATGCTTGTTTCTATACATGACCTAGACAATTATTCTTGTAGTTCATTGATTATGCAAAACTCTTGTTAAAAGGATTTTAAAAGTATTTTGAATCAAACTCGAGACTTCTCGCATCCGAAGCTAGAATCATACCACCAGACCAAATGCTCTGCATTTGAAGATTTTGACATATTCCTTGAAGCAAATATTGTATATAATTATTTGGAAATTATATTTATTAACTTAGTGACATTATAGACTTCACATTGATTTAGACATTTCCAGTAGTAAATGTCACAATAGTACTTATATGTGGATACAAAGTAAAAGGAATGATAACAAAACTATCAATTTGTTACAATTTAGTACAATTGAAACGCATGTTAAAGTAAATCGGAAGTTTACTGATACAAATGCAGTTACTACTTCGCATGACTAGTTAGACCATCTTGGATCATATATGATGCGAAAATTATTTGAGAATTAATATGAACATTCATTAAAGAACCAAAAGATTTTTTAGTTTAAAGAATTCTCATTTGTTACTTGTTTTCAATGAAAATTGATTGTTAGAAACTCACTAGCTAAAGTTGAGATTTAATGTCTTGCATTTCTGAAATGAATATTGGCCCATTCATCCACCATGTGGATGGTTTTGATATTATTTGATTTTGGTAGGTGCATCTACGAAATAATTACGCATGTGTTATCAACTTGCAACCTATCGTTTGCAAGATTACTTGTTTAAATAATTAATTTCAGATCATGCAATTAAGACAATTCATCTTGCTGATATTGATGAGTTTATATCTTAGTCTTTTATTGATCGAGTTTGAAATTTTTTGTAAAAGTTTGTTATTTATGCGCATAATGGTTTAGAGAAATTACTGATTGAACACCTTTGATTAATGTCTAAACCATTACTTATTAGAACTAAACTTCCTATTTCAACATGACATTATGTTGATTTACGTGTTGTACACATCAAGCCAATAAGTTATAAATACTCTTCATTACAATTGGTTTTTGATCAATAAGTGAATCCTCAAAGAAAGATGGGAATATATATTAATTACAAGTTTCTTTGTATAATCAGATGTTTTGAATGTATTGGAGATTCAATTATGACATTATTTGTGATTACCATTTCAATTTGATAGTTTTTCTGACATTAGGAGGAGAGAAATAATAACTTGTAATGAGTTAGGGGGAAAGTAATTTGAATCAGAAGTTCAACAATGATAACTCATTACAAGTTAACTGTCAAATGTATTTACAAACTTAATGAGAAGAACCAAGTTAATATTTTAATTTGAATCAAAGTCCCAATAGGACAATCAATTAGAATAAATAATAGATTGATCGGTTCCAAAGTTGAAAATTCTTCTAGGTGGTCATATAGTGGAGATGGGTACTCCAAAAGAGACCCAAGACATAATTAATAAGTAAAACTCCAGAAGAGATTCAAGTATCTGAAACTCAATTTTAAAATAATGAAAAGAAGAGATCTCGATAAGTTATGTCAGTTCGAGAAAATGTGGAACCGAACAATAAAAGTGACTGACAATAATTATGCATGCAATATTATTGAAATAATGAAATAAAAGGAAGATCTTAAATAAATCTATTGAGAAATATAGATATGTAATAAATTGATCAAAATAGAAAGATGCAACTCAAGTACAATTAAATTGTGGAGTTTTTTGACTAGTAGTCCAAATATCTAAAGGTATAAAGCTAGTGAGGTGCAAATAACCTTTAGATATATTATTAAATTGTCAATTCATAAAAGATTTAACTTGCGTCTAGTGGTTGTTCTTTTATGAATCATTGTATAATAAAGTTTATATTAAAATCATTGAAGGATTTAGAATGCTTGAAGTATATTGAAATTCTAGAAATTATTCATTTATATGAATTGAAATAATTTAAACATATATGATAACTCTGATTGAGTGAATAATAGTTGAAGGAGGATTATAAAATAATCTAAAATACCTATTTATATTTTTATAGAAGAATCATGATTAAAGTTTGCTATGATTATTATTGAAACTCCTGAAGAGATCAAAATATATTTCTCTCAAATTTTCCCTCACTCATGACTTTCAAAAGAATGGTGATATAAATGCTCAATTGAAAGACTAGTATTCAAGATTGAATACGTAGAATATGAGAAAGTATGTGATGTTTTCATGAGGAGTAAATATGCGTTGTACTATTTTTCCCTTAACCGAGGTTTTGTCCCATTAGGTTTTCCTGGTATTGTTTTTAATGAGACGACATATTATGCGTATTATAAATATGTGTACTCTTTTTCCTTCACTAGGAATTTTTTTCCCACAGGGTTTTTATCTTAGTGAGGTTTTAATGAGACACATTATCTACCAATGGACATTCAAGGTGGAGTGTTATGAATATCTTATTAAGTGGATGTCCATCAAGATCAAGATAAGTTTTGATGAATTTTAAATTCTAATAGTTATTAGAAGTATATCTCTATTTCATTTATACTTCTTATGCCTATAAATAGAGACTTTGGAGAAGCTTTTAAATATTCCGATTGATCAAGAAAATATGCTCTCTTTTACTCACCCATTTTATTTGTTATTTACTCTTTGTCTATTTATTTTATAGCACTTATCAATAAATTTGTAAAAGTTCATAAAATTTTTTGTTAATATAAATTTTAAATAATTAAAATTAAATAAAAATATTTTCTTGAAATTTAATAATGGTCTAATACTTCTTTTAATCATAAAATTATATCCTTAAAATTTCTTTTGGCTTAAATTGCATATCGTTCATGGATTCAGCCACGTATTCTTTATCAAACAATCACATTATAATGATGTAACCATTTAAGAAAATTAAAATAAAATTTACAAAATTATTAAAAATACGAATTAAATTTTTTTATATCCCTAGTCACATCAGGACACGTGATAAGGTAAAAGAACACTTGAGCAATAAGCTGTTTTGTTACAAACATCCTTGTCCCATCGAAAACATCCCCCTCACACGCTCCATAATGATGGTCAGATGGCTAGTCCAACACGTTAACATCATCTTGCACGAGACATTCGCTTAGAAATACCTCTAGGAATGATAAAAAAAGGGATCGACTCTTTAAGAATACTCAACATACACTCTGCCAACATACCTCCAACTCCTAGCTTTAGCACTCTTCACCTCCAGTCTCCATAACCTCTAACTCTCCGCCTCGATTGGGTGAACCGACCTCCATAATAACCTTTACTATATCCTTTGTACTCCTTGTTACATCATTATATCAACAAATAATATAAAAAAAAACTATTGAAATCTTTAAAATAAAAAAAATTCTCATTTTCATAAAAAAACATTTTATATTGCTTAACTAAACAAATTTTCTCACAAAAATCTCTATTTTTATGAAAATAAAATTTAAAAACTTAGTTTTCCTAAACCAAATAAACACATATTTATATCCATATGCATCTTTTCTTGCCTTTGTTTGTATAAGACATGGGAATTTCTCAAAACTAGTTGCGTCTACTCGCTGTATGGAAAGAATGAAAAAAGAATATATACTTTAATGCCTTTTATAGTTTTATTCTTTCTGTACGGATATTTAATATTTAGTATGCCTATATTATACTTGATAAGAACAAATGGCTGGCGATAATTCGTGACTGAATTGATGTTTGATTGCCACTTGCACACAACACAACCAATGAAAAGTAGAGGGAAAATTAAATTTATAGATAACGATGAGGAAACTTTTGCTTATAACTTAGATGGTTTTTAGGGATAAATGATGATTTTAAAAAAATTAGGGATTTTGGTCGATTTTTTCAAAATTTAGGAAAATAGGTTTATGGAGAGAGAAGGCAAAAAAAAACCTTCTGCAAGGATCGTTTACAGCTGACGTTGTAAGAGGGATGCTGAAAGCACATCCTACAGGTGGAAACGCTCCCTGCAGAAGGCATTTTTATCCTAGCTAAACGTGTCCCCCACAACGCGTTTCTGAAAATCGGGACCAACCCTAACCCTAAGCCCGAGAATCCCGAGATAAAATTCACGCATCCATCCCATCTTTTCCGTGGCAGATAATAATGTTATCTTTAAAATTTTTTTTCAAAAAAATGTTGTTTGTTAGAACCGTTTTTTTGACTTGTCATGCCCAATCTTTTCTAACAATTTGAAATTATATTTCATATTCGGTGGTAGAATTTCCTATAAAATGAAGTCTTTCTATGGAAAAGTTTTCATAGTTAAATTTCGAACAAATTGTTTTCATAAAGAGATTTGCATAAGGAAAATGTTGTTGATGTTAAAAATCTAAAGTTCAAAAATCGACCCAACAAAGTAAATTAGTTCTAGTGTTTTTGCTTGAATTTGGATAATGAGTACTTATTTTTCTGTATAATGTTTTCATTTTAAACATTTGAAACATGTCTTTTGGGCAAAGATGAGTAGAAGAATTAGAGCTGTTATTTATTACGACGGTCAAATTTGTGACACTGATATAAGGGTTGTTTTTGTATCAGACCAATCTAGAAAATTGACTTTCAACCAAAGCATAAAATTGAACGAGCTTCGGTCAAGTATTAAAAGGAATGTGATGACTTGAAGCTAGAGGAAAATTTTGAGCTTGAAATATAGATATCTGACGTCACTAAACCCTGTTAAATATGATATATTTGAGTTCAAAGGCGACATGGATGTCGATGCAATGCTCGATAAACATTGCTCTAGTGGAATTGCTGCTATACTAGAGTTATATGCCCACTTTGTTGATGTCGAGGAAGGTGGTCCGAGTTCAACAATAGTTCTAGTAAATGCATTTTGGGAATAAGAAGTAGAAATTCCAATCACACGGTTGTGCAGTGGCATGATTTTGTTACAAAGATCCTATTAGGAAATGCCAGAATCATCAATTGGAATGCATTCCTCAGTTTTAGCCTCGATTTCAACTTTGGGGTACAATTAGGGTTAGTTGGTAACCCGAACTTGGAGACCCCGACACGACATTCTATGAGTGCTTTTAATTTCAACTTCCTAACATCGATGTTCTATGCTGGAAACATATATGCGGGTATGTCATTAAGTATATGGTGTCGATAACCCAGTTGTGCATAGCATGCTAGTTGTAGGCGATGGAGGATACATTGGTGTTGTTGACAACAGTGGCATGTAATATGCTCCTGGGATGGAGGTGGTGCAAAAAATTTTCTTGGAGAAGGTGTTTATACATTGTATGATGGTGTATAATATGATGCTTGTGTGAAAAACATGGGGTTAGTTAAAACCTCGAAAAAATATGAATCATACTCACCGGGAGGAAGTGCACTCATCTGTATAGAATTTGGGGCTGAAGTTGATGATGATGAACTCAACACATGTACTCCCAATCGCGGTCTCATGCAGGGTCGTGTTGGTCTTCTACAATGAATTTGTCTACTCCTTTCCTCCTTCGACAATAGATATGACTTACTTTGAACTCTAAACCATGTCATGTAATCCAAAGACATCGTCAAATTCGGTTAGACAATTGGTTCACACATAGGTATAAAATCGTATCTATGTTCTTAGATGTAGATATACTTGACATGAAATTTAGGCCAATCTTCATCGATTCTCCCTTGGAAGTCAATTTTTTAAAGTTCATCGAGCTCTTTGGGTGAGGGCGGAATATTTTTCACAAACCCAAACTATCGCATCACTCGATTAGATTCGTGCATCTCAATCATTGAAAAAACTATCAATGACACTTTGACGTGCCAAATATTACAATTTGTCAAAAATTCGACCAGGATGCATTCTTGAATTCTCGAATCAGAGTATGACATCCATTCAAATTATAGTACGAAATTGTAAATTTTATTATGTACCTAATATTAAATTTCAAATCATTATGTAATTATTATATAATTGGAAATTTAAAAAAACTAACATCAGTTTCTGACCGTTGATATGACAATAACTGGATATCTTCGAGCTCATTAGGTTTACCTACATGACTCGCTTTATTGTTCCACCTATTCAAATAATATGTTATTTCAAAAATATAATAATGAAGAAAATAATATGATAACTATATTATTAAACGAATATTACCTTATTATGTGTGAGAGTTAATAAGGGAAGTTTACTCGGGGACGTAAAAATGGTAAGCAGTACCATGCCCATGATTGAAGAAGGAGTATACAACCACTGATTTTAGTTTTCTGTGCTTTAGTTGTTCGACACATCTCTCGGTACAATGTATCAATACAACTGATCCCCAACTGAGTTGCCAGGCTTCTTTTAAGTCGATTACTTGTAGGAGCCACCTTAAATATACCAGATTTTGAGATTTATCTAGCATTAGAAGACACTTGGTTAACCTCAGTATGAACGCTCGAGCGAATTGTTGTCTTTCAATCGCACTAGAAGAGTTGTCGAGATGTGAAAAATTTTATTTTAACCATTTCATTCCTATCTGGCTACCATTAAACTTGTCCAGCACCTTGTCTAATAGTTGGTGGCAAATTGCACTCCAATCGCCAATGCGCATTACCTTCGTAACGACTGACCCATCAACCAGTAAACTGAGTTGTAATTCCACATCCTCGAGCGTAATTGTACACTTACCACACAGAAGATGAAATGTATGTCTTGAGTTTCCATCTTTCTAGGAAAACGCTGATAAGTATGGACTCCAATTTAGTCCCTCTGAGTATACAAGACACGTGTAACAATTTCGCCTCTTCCAAGTATTATTCAATAGCACGTGGTGCACTCGCACTTAAATTGTGTATATATGTCCTGATAATTCGATCTTCAGTCTAATTATATAAACATAAAAATGTTAAAAAAATGATAATATTAACAACTTAATTATTTTGTTAATTAAAATAAAATTGTAATAATTTTTTCTTACCATTTGTAATTAGACGCCGGAAATATGTTTGTGATTCAAACGAATTAGAGGCATGGCCATTTTTTTAAAAAAATTATGAAAATCAAATAAAATCAAAGAAATTGCAAAATAGAAAATTGAAAGAAATTGAATGAAAAATTGAAAATAAAGTATTTGAGAGAATTGATGAATAGGATTGAGAGAATTAAGAGAATAGGATTGAATGAAAAAAAAAAGAAAATAGGCGGGGTAAACAAAAATTAACCATTGGAAAAATAAGTAATCGTTGAAAGAAAAGGTTATCGTTGGAAAAAAAAAAGGTTGCTATTGGTAGCTAATTGTTACCCAACGGATTAAAAATTAAAAAAAAAGCCAAAAACACCCTTTATGGGGTGCATTTTTGGTTTTTTTTTTCAAAATCGGTTTGTTTTCCTAAAATTAAGAAAAACTACCCTAAAACCTTAAATTCCATTTAAAATTGCAATATTTGTCAAAATTCCCCTATTTAGATAGTTACTTTTTAAAACAATATTTTAAATATGGAGGATTATATGTAGTATTCATACTTTACAAGGTTAAATTATTTTTCGAGTTTAAATTTGGCAACTACTATCATATTAGAGCGTAAACTTCTTTTTTTTTTTTTTAGCTTAAGCTATTGGATTTGACAATTGTTTTTGTATTGAGGCCTGGATTTTTTTGTCCAAGTTGATCCATGATATCTCCTTGAAAATTCTAAAGTTCAGGCTCCAATGTGAGAACAATTATCAAGTTTAAACCTCAATATAAGAACAATTTCCAAGTTCGAGGATTAATTTAGACAAAAAAAGTTCAAACCCCAATGTGGGAACAATTACCTAGTTTAAACTCTAAAACAAAAAAAATTACCAAGTTTAGTGGTTAACTTAAAAAAAATTCTAAACTCCAATACGAGAGTTTATGTCGATTTGAACCTACTCTATATATAAAGCTTACTTTTTGGTATATCTAGCCGCAAAGAAGCGAAGATGTGCTGTGAAGGTGATTCAATTGTTCCCATTAACACAATGCTAAGGGTAAAGGAATTGGCTAAATAGTAATTGAAAAGGGGTCGAATGGTATCCGAATGGAAAAAAGTCTATGTTGTTAATTCATTCTATTATGTGTTTCTATGTGTGTCCTCCTCATGGGAGCCAATTTCCTATTTACATGGCACAGTTACATGATTTGGCATATTAGGATTAGGTAGGCCCCATGAAGGTTAACATGTATCCTACTATAGGGTAAACATGTATCCTATTTATATATCAGCGGGTTGGACATGTTGTTCGGGTTGTGGGTTGGTATGGGAACTAGGTCGATTTGAGAATCTGGTAGAGGTGAATACCATAACAATTTGTCCCCCATTTGGTTGAAGAAGAGTCACTTTGTGACTCTTCTGAGATTTGATAGGTGTGAGATATGGGGACTTCTAAATGAAGCTTTTTAGGCACATCTCTTGTATAAAACTCACCGGTTACGCCTTGCCATGTAGTAGGAGGGTACGGCTATAATAATTTGATTGCATAGGAAATGCACCATCAAGTTTTGGGCTCCTTTAAAATGACCTCTATTCAGCCCTAAACTCATCCAACCATTTGAATTTCAAACTCTTTGCAAAAGAGGTGTCGTTGAGGAGAGAAATCGACATTAAAAGTTAAAAATTATGAAATTCCCTAAATCATTATTCTGGTTAGTCTAGGTTTGGTAAGTCGTCATGGTCAGAACAAGGGGAGGTGGCCGTAGTGGTGGCAATGGTCGTGGTAGGCTCGATTACGGTATTTGAGGTATTTAGAGGATCATGTGACTAGTACACCAGTGGAGGCCAAAGCCTATCATTATACAACAAGTACGAGGAAATGAGTCGATAGTTTGCTGTGCGAGGCATTTAACTGCCCAATATTGCTTACAAGATCCAATTATGGAGGCTGCGAGTAGGTTAAGTGATGTCAAGAAGGGTTTTATACTTCCTTTACATGCGTTGGAAGTTGGTATTCACCTTCCTCTTCATCCATTCTTCTTCTACCTGCTTGAGGAGTATGGGATAGCTCTTGGGTAATTATATGGTTTCTCGTGGTGGGTCGCAATTGCGTATTTCATAGATTGTTTCTGTCGAGATGAAACACCACTGTTTGTTGTTTTTTAAAATCTCTTCCAGTTAAAGGCTTGCAATTGGAGAGGTTCACTAGGCCTTTTCTATTTTACTTCTCGCAAAGGATGTGACTCAATTATTTCAAATTGGTTGTCTAACTTTCATTTAAACCGATCCAAATATGTGTGAGTGAAAAATAAATTTGGGGAGGGCTTCAAATTCCCTACCAAATGGTCTGTCCCCAACAAAGCCATTTGTATGCAAAAACGACCTATTACATGTGAAGTAGGGTGGGCTCAACTTGTAAGGTTTCGCAAAGGTTACGCCTTGAAATGTTAGGAATTGTTGATGATGAGGAATGTGTTCCACTTTTTCCTTCTGGATTTGAGGCCTAATAACTGGCGACCCATTGCTGGTAAGAATGACGTGAACTCGCAATCACTGGTACCTGCAGAGTTCACGTGGCCACATGGGGCTACTGATGAACTAGGGCTTATTCTTGTAGAAAAAGGAGAATTACTTTATACATTTTTTAAATTGAAGCCTCATTCATGGTATTCCAAGTCCACTGGGATTCAATAAGATAGCATGATCACTCTTATAAATATTGTTGGTGCTGACAATAGACTTGTTGATAATGCAAGCATAGCTCAAATTGGTGAAGAGTCTACACCATCAACTGAATCAACAAGTCTATCGAGAGAGATTGGTGTATACATGAATGTACTGTCATTTATGCAGAATGTGCGAAGTGCTCCTTTCAGAGTTTCTACCGAGGAGGGAAGTGGAAGCAGTAGAAAGAGGCAAAAGATAATAGTTGGTTCTGTCGATATTGTATTGAACAGTGAAGATGAAGATACGCTAAAGGTATGCGAGATTTACGAAAAGAAAGGTAAAGATCGTGCAGCACCCTCGACGACCAAGACAGCTGCAGTTGTCACCTATGCTCCATCAGTGTCTCTTCTCCCTATGAGGCCACCTACTGGTGGTACATTTGGGGTATTCCAAAATGTAGAACCCATTCTTCATAGGAGCTCATTGAAGTTAGTGTCCGTTGACGGTAAGTCAACACTTTATTTCTTTGGCGAGATTAGCTGAGTGGGAAAATGTTCACCTATTGCCGTATTGAAGCGAGTAAAAAGTAGAAAGAACCGATGCCTCAAAAGGTCAGAGAATATATTTATCCCTTTGGTTCACGTCATTCTTAGGGCAAAAGAGGTTTTTCCTTTATTCTTTGGAAGTTTTAAGCCCAGATTTGGGCAAAAGAGGTTGAATAGGCTAAAATGAGGTTTTTTTTCTCTTTTTCGGCCACCGTAAACGGTGGTGCCGACACCGAAGAACTGTGGCCGACACGGTGGCCGGTGACCATCCGTTGACCGGCCGATGGCCGGAGGACTGAAGGGTTGAGAAGTTTTTTTTTGTTAAAAAGGTTTTTTTTAAGAAGGTTTGGAAAATAAAAATTGGGGCTTTAATTTTGGCTTAAATAGCCAATTGAAAACGGCGCCGTTTTGGAGGGGGAGGATCCGCGCGTCGACTCGACCCGGACCCAGGATCCACGTGTTTTTGCGCGGAGGGGAAATTGCACTTTTAGCCCCTCGGCCTTTAAATGTCTTTATGATTAGGTTTTTATTTTTTTTTTAAATTCGCCCTGTAATTTATTTTAATTTCAATTTGACCCTTCTTGAACGACACCGTTTTAGAGGAGAAGGGAAAATTGCCCTTCCAGTCCCTCTATGTAATTCACGCGTTCAATTTGGTCCTCTAGACTTTATTTATTTGCGGATTCGCCCCTTTTTTTAATTTCTGTCCCAATTTAGTCCTTTCTCATATTTTCTTAAAATCAGTATTTCTAATAATTTTTTATTATTATATGTATATATATATATAAATGTTTCTTTTGTATGTATTTATACCTTAAAAATTAATATTTCTTGTATATTTTTTTAAATACATGTTTTATTAATTTTGATACTATTTAATTATTTTAAATTTATATATTTTCTTGGGTACATGTATATTTTTTTTGTTTATTTCAATCATCTGCTTATTAATTTAGGTTTACATATTTTATCTTGTCCATTTATTTAATATTTTGCGTGCCATTATTTTATTTATTTGTTCGTATATTTGTATTATTTCTATGCTATTGTAGTATTATTGCATTATTTAATGTAGCATAACATTACATTTTTACTCGATTTTTAAAATTAAACTTTTTCAAAATAGATATTCTTTTAATTAAAATAAAAGCTCATTATTGGGAATTCAACACGTTGTGTCCTAACGTATTGGATGTGGCGCATTGATTTCTCGAAATGAAGATTTTTTAAAAATCATGAAGGAAATATTCCGAGTTTGAGATTCTAAAGGAATTGTGCCCTAACGTATTAGGTGTGGTTTCTTAAATCTTGGATAAGTGGATGTTCTTTTAAAGTAAAGGAAATATTTCGATTTTGAGATTCTAAAGGGATCGTGCCCTAACGTATTGGGTGTGATTTCTTAAATCTTGGATGAGTGGATGTTCCTTTAAAGTTTTATTGTATAAATATTCTGACCTAATTCGTTTTGGGGGAAATTAGAATGTTGTGCCCTAACGTATTGGGTGTGGCATTTTTGCTTCTCTGGATTGAAAAGGGTCTTAATATGCAACGTTTTAAGTTTTTAAAGATTAATTTTTTTAAAATTTTCGACCTAAAGACATTAATTAATTAACTAGGTACCAATTTTTGGGCGTAATGGGGGTGCTAATCCTTCCTCATACGTAACTGACTACCGGACCAGTTTTTCTAAAATTCGTAGACCAAAGTCGTTTTAGGTGATCCAATCACACCCTAATAAAGATTGGTGGCGACTCCCAATTTTAATTTTTTTTAAAAAGTCGACAACCTAAAACATTTTTTGTTTTTCAAAAGATGGTTTCGACAGTATAGAAGAGGAAGAAATAAAGAATAAAGAATAAAGAATAAAGAATTTGAGAATTCATTCCAGTCCATCCAAGGATAATAGAAGGCTGGTAGAGAGGAATGAAGGGATAGATAAATGGCTTATGCTCTTAGAGAAAGCCAATGATCAATTGCATAATGAACTTTCTATGCTTCGAGCTAAAAAACTTGGCCTTTAGGAAAGTATGGAAACCATGGGTGAGAAGCACAAAATTGATACGGCTAACTTTGAAAAGTGCCATGAGGAAGCAGTACGAAGTACCAAGCAGAGACGATGCACAAGTTTCAGGACTATATGCCAGACTTGAAGTCAAACATTTTGTTGCACACCTAAGTTGTTGGGGGGCCTTTTGACGCTTGGAGGGTAAACCTCGATGCCTTGAGTCATCTCAAAGATGCTCAACTTGGTTTTGACATCCGCTTCCCTTCGGGACCTGCTTGGGAAGAGTTCACTAAAGAGTGGAAGAATTCAAACAAACTTTTTATGGCTGATAAACTTGTTAAGCATAGTGTTGCTCCCTTCGTAGATTCTAAGAAAGGTGAGCGAAAATACAAGGGAAGATGTTGATAATAGGAGGTTGGTGGAAAGGAATGAAGGGATAGAGAAATGCCTTATGCTCTAGGATCAATTGCATAAGGAGATTTCTATGCTTCAAGTTGAAAACTTGGCCTTTAGGAAAGTATGGAAACCATGGGTGAGAAGAACAAAATTGATACGGCTAACTTTGAAAAGTGCCATGAGGAAGCCCTATGAAGTACCAAGCAGAGACGATGCACAAGTTTCAGGAATATATGCCAGACTTGAAGTCAAACATTTTGTTGCACACCTAAGTTGTTGGTGGGCCTTTTGACGCTCGGAGGGTGAACCTTGATGCCTTAAGTCATCTCAAAGATACTCAACTTGGTTTTGACATTTGCTTCCCTTCGGGACCTACTTGGGAAGAGTTCCTTGAAGAGTGGAAGAACTCAAACGAAGTTTTTGTGGCTGATAAACCTGTTGAGGATAGTGTTGCTCCATTCGCAGATTCTGAGAAAGGTGAGAGCGAAGATACAAGGGAAGATGTTGATGATTCAAATGCCAATGTTTAATTTTCTTATCTTATATCCGTTGTATCTTGGCTTTTCACTTTAAGCAAATTGTCTTTGATGTGTTTCCTTTATTAAATACAACCACAAGTCGATAAACTGTTTAGTATAGCAATGACTTTAAATTGATGAGATCTTAAAACATTTATTATGATTGTAAATCGACAAACTCAAAATAAACTGTTCATGATCGTAAATCAACAAGTTTTAATAATATCAGTCGTGATCATAATTCTGCAAACCGTTTGAATGAAGTTGTGGTCGTAAATCAGTAAACTCAAAATAAATTGTTCATGATCGTAAATCAATGAACTTAAGTTGCGATCTTAAATCAAAAAGCTTTAATAATACCAGTCGTGATCGTAAATCAGCGAACTTTTTGAATAAAGTTGCGATTGTAAATTAGAGAACTCAAAATGAACTGTTCATAATCGTAAATCAGTGAACTTAAATTGTGATCATAAATCAACAAGTTTTAATAATACCAGTTGTGATTGTAAATTGACGAACTAAAAATAAATTGTTCGTGATCGTAAATCAATGAACTTAAGTTGTGATTATAAATCAACAAGCTTTAATAATACCAGTCGTGATTGTAAATCAGTGAACTGTTTGAATGGAGTTGTGACCGTAAATCAGTGAACTCAAAATGAATTATTCATGATCGTAAATCAATTAACTTAAGTGTGATATTAAATTAACAAGCTTTAATAATACCATTCATAATCATAAATCAGCGAACTGTTTGAATGGAGTTGCAATTGTAAATCGACAAGCTCAAAATTAACTGTTAATGGTCGTAAATCAATAAACTTAAGTTGTGATCGTAAATCAGTAAGCTTTAATAATACTAGTTGTGATTGTAAATCAGTGAACTTTTTGAATGGAGTTGCGATTGTAAATTGGCGAACTCAAAATGAACTGTTTATGATCATAAATTAATAAACCTAAGCTGTGATAGTAAATCAGCAAGCTTTAATAATTCTAGTCGTGATTGTAAATCAGCGAATTGTTTGAATGGAGATGCAATCATGAATCAGTGAACTCATAATGAACTGGTCATGATCGTAAATCAATGAACTTAAGTTGTGATTGTAAATCAGCAAGCTTTAATAATACCAGTTGTGATCGTAAATACCCGAACTCAAAATGAACTATTCATGATCGTAAATGAACGAATTGTGTGAATAGAGTTGCGATCGTAAATCAGCAAACTCAAAATGAACTATTTATGATCGTTAATCAATGAACTTAAGTTGTGATTGTAAATCAACAAGCTTTAATAATTCCAGTCGTGATCATAAATCAGTGATCTGTTTGATGTATTCCCTACTTGGCAACCTTGAACAAAATTTCCAAAAATCATAAATTTATTGAACAAGAAGGTGAAGTGCTCATACATAGTATATTTTAGGTGACGAGCGTTCCATGTGTGAGGCAGAATAAGCGTTCCATTTTTTCTACAACCTTGCAGGGTCCCTCCCAATTGAGAGCCAGTTTCCCTTACTGTGATACTTGTAGGCTAGCCTTAGTGTTTCTTAAAAATAGGTAGCCCACTTGAAATTGTCTGTTCTTTACTTTGACATTGTAGTATTGAGCAACCTGTCGAGCTCGCGCCACGTTTTTGAGTTATGTTGTCTTTCTAACTTCATCAATAAGATCAAAATTGAGTCTTATGGCTTCCTGGTTGGCATTCTCATTAAAATGCGATGTTCTATGTGATCGCAAGGCTATCTCAACAGGAATTACTGCTTTAACACCATATGCCAATGAAAATGTCGTTTCACCCATGGCTGTATGAAGGGGTGTTCTCAAAGACAACATAATTCTTGGAAGTTCCTACAACCAGGCACCCTTAGCATCATCGACCTTTTTCTGTCAGAATTGTCTTGTTCATTGCTTCAACTTGACCATTTGTTTGGGGGGTTTCAAAAAACTTTGGGCAAGTGATATTTGTAGGTATGTACAGAAATTCTTGAATTTTCCCTAGAATTTGGTTCCATTGTATGTTATGATTAAATGCGGGATGCCAAACCTACAAATAATAGATTTCCAGAAAAAAGGGACTCCATCTGCCCTTCTATTATTGTAGCTAATGTTTCGACCTCTATCCACTTAATAAAGTAATCAATAACTACAACTATTAATTTCTTTTGAGTTGTGGCCATTGGAAATGATCCTAAGATATCAATTCCTCAAGTTGAAAATAGCCAAGGACCAGACATCATTTTTAAAGGTTCAATCGGTGATCGCTGTACTAGAGCTTGCTTCTGGCGAACATCACAAGCGCAAACCAAGTTCGGGCATTCTTCTATATAGTCGGCCAATAATATCCCTACTTAAGAACCTTGTGGGCTAAAAGTCTTCTCCTTAGGTGATCGCCACATATCCCCTCATGTATCTCCCTTATGACATTTTCAGCTTCACCAGGAGTTAGACATCTCAAGAGCAGTTGGGAATAACCCTTTGTAACACCCCTTACCCGGTCTAATCGTTGGAATCAAGTTATAGGATGCTACATCAGTAAACAGAAATAATCACATACATTGTCATTAATAATATTCCAATAATTCAATATATACGAGTCAAATCTTATGTTTATCATGCGTTTCAAAAAATATGAGACTCAAACGAGCTTATGAAAGCTCTTAAACCGACTTGAAACCAATTCAGGACCATTTTGAAACTTTTAAAAAGAGATAGGTAGAAAGGCAAAACAGGGGTTACACGAC